>NC_135910.1:13030908-13247606 GCF_964194155.1 Cetorhinus maximus | reverse complement strand
GAGAGAGAGAGAGAAAGGAGAAAAGAGAGAGAGAGAGGAGAAAAGAGAGAGAGAGAGAGAAAGGAGAAAAGAAAGAGAGAGAGAGAGAGAAAGAGAGAGAGAGAAAGAGAGAGAGAGAGAAGGGGGGGAGAGGGAAAGAGAGAGGGGCAGAGAGAGAGAGAGAGAGAGAGAGAGAGAAAAAAAAAGAGAGAATATGAGGCAGAGAGAGAGGCAGAGAGAGAGAGCGAGCAACCTTATCACATCTCAGAAACATCAGAAGAGTTTCAGGTGCAGTGAAGTGCAGTTCCTTTTACACCGGGCAAGTAAAGGAGTTTATTTCGAGCACAGGAAGATCCTGCAAGACTCACACGGGGGGGGGGGGAAAGTGTGATCAACTCCGCTTTTAATTCCGGTCATCGAGGGAGCAAAAGGGTTGCCTGGGACAAAAGCGAGAAGAATTCCCGATTCACCACATGGGGTTAAAATTCCTGAGGTGCAAAATCCACCTAATTGCTGAAGGCAGAAACTCATAAGAGAACATTCGCACAAGTCACACACACAGATCTGACTGAGTGAGCTCCCTGTTTTCCGTGTGGTGCTCTCCCTCCCCACCTCCTTTCTCTTTCTGCCTCACTCCAGGAGTCCTGACAGTTTTCTTTAGTCTGGTTTACGCATTTCCCAGCTGCCCAAAAAAATGCAAATGACGCAGATGGGAAAGGCAGCCGAAGGTCCGATCATTGCTTCTGATAAGAGAAAACAAAAAAAAAAAGAGAAAAGAAATGTACAATGGCAGCCTTGCATCCAGTCAAGGCCCCTCCTTCCCGAAATATCTTCCTTGGCAACTTCTGATAAAGGTCAGAGTTCTCTTCAACCACCTTGTCAGCAAATCCAGGGCCCCCACTCGAGACCGGAGGGTCAGCCATAGTTTCCACCCCTCACCCCCTCTCTCACCGCTTCAACATTGCAAATCGGGTTGCCAACCATTCGGGATTGCCCTGGGGTATCCAGGGATCAAAGAATCATCTCTCAGACACTGCGGTGTAGCGAGCTCAAGAGAAATAAATCGTCAGGCATGAAAACAAGATTGTGGGGGGGTTTTTTTTCCCTTTTTTTTTCGCGTATTAGATATAAAAAGGGATCGGTGATAGTAAAATAAGCCTTCCCCTACCCCTGCAAAAAAGTTAAGATTATTCCAACTGGGTAACAGGATTTATTCTTGAATAGTTGCTGAAGAGAGCCATGTCGCCGAAGCTTTTTGTCTTGCACTCATCAGGACAAACACAAGAATGCCAAATTTCCAACAATCACAACAATTTATACTACAGGAGAAAAGGGTGCTGGTTAGATGGCACATCAACTCTGATTGACGGAGGCGTTGCCATGGAGAAAGCAACGGACAACTATAGGCTCTCCAAACTACTGCGTAATTCAAGGTGCAAGGCTTGAGCATATTCCTTTTGTTTGCAGAGCACGGTCCTCTGCGCATAAACACACGTTGCTTCTAGTGAGTGAAAATGACCATTACAAATTTGACTGATTATCTTAAAATTGGTTCAAAAAACAGAAAATGCTGGAAAAACTCAGCAGGTCTAACAGCATCTGGAGAGAAAAACAGAGTTAACGTTTCGAGTCCGTGTGACTCTTCTTCAGAGCTCTGAAACGTTAACTCTGTTTCTCTCTCCACAGATGCTATTAGACTTGCTGAGTTTTCCCAAGCATTTTCTGCTTTTGTTTCAGATTTCCAGCATCCGCAGTATTTTGCTTTGATCTTAAATTGGCTGTTGGTGTAGCTATTGGCGCACTCAGGATTGTTCAGCAAGTGCTGTCCAATCACAGGCTCACATCTAACAAGTAGATTTTGCAAGCACGGGCTAATTGAGTACAGTCTATGCTCTGCTTATTATGAACCGCTGAAAGAACACGCCATTTGATTCATTCTGGGACTTATGGCCTACATACCTGACATTACACCAGCACTAAAATTCATACACAATGTTGTCCAGTTGTGATTTTTGGACTTTCCTGTTAGTGGAATCTATTCTCGTTCCAACTGAGGGTGGGAAGCTAGTGTAACCTCGAGGATGGACCAATAGCGAGACTGTGGGGGCCAGCGATTTGAGGGGAAGCCATGCGAGGAAACCTCCAGGAATAGGCCCAACCAGACTTGGCAACGCTATTCTCAACTGGGACTAGCATGGTTGCTACATGGCCCAGCTAGCATGAGCTCAAATGACCCCAGTTGGTATCCTGGTCAGTGCGGAGTTCAGTAATCTCAGCCTGGGTCACTCGAAGGAGCTCTCCCCTAGTCAGGGGAAGGGACGAGCAGCTATGGTTCCCGACTCTGATCGCTATTCATCAATCCCTGGTGGAAAGATCACGAGACTCTCCACCTGTACCGTGCCGTGGCCACTGGGAGCAGTTTAGTTCTGCAGAGAATTTGTGTGGGGAAATTTGGCAGCCATTTGGTGCACCACCATAGCCCAAAAAACAGAATAGACAACAGACTGATGTTCCAACGTATCAACAGGGACGGCGCACCGTAACCCAAACCAAGACTCGAGCGTAGCAACAAGGGAGGCCCATTTTGGCAGAGATCCCATCTATCAGGTGCGGCACTAAATGAGGTGGACAACCCAAAGACACTTCCCCAAAGAGCAGCAAGCATTCCTCTCCGTGTCCTGACCAACACCACAATAACCTCGGCCAAAACTCTGGCGAAAGTGTCAGCCGTGGTTCAGTGGGCAGCACGTCCCCCTCCGAGCGAGAAGGTTGTGGGTTTGACCCCACCCCAGGGCTCGACTGCAAAAGAAAATATCAAGGTCGACACTCCAGTGCAGTATTGAGGGAGTGCTGCACTGTCGGCGATGCCATCTTTCGGATCATTAAACTGAGGCTCCGCCTGCCCACTCAGGTGGATTTAAAGAATCCCATGGCCACTATTTCGAACAAGAGGAGAGCTGGGGGGGGAAAGTTCTGTTCAATATTTATCTATCAACCAACAGGACTAAAACAGATGACCTCATTGCTGCTGTGGGAGCTTGCTGTGTGCAAATTGACTACCAGGTTTCCAACATTGCAACACTCCAAACATTTCCTACATTAAAACACTTTTAAAAGGTAGTGTAAAAAGTGTCTTGGGGCCTCCCCAAGGAAATGAGAGGTGCTGTTTAAATGCAAGCGCTTAAATTCTTTGCTGGACTTCAGTATACAAGCACTTCGATTCAGCACTGACCAAGGGATCCGCCTTGGGACCCTCCTGCCCCATGTATCTCGGTGCCCGTCAAACCAATGTAGCACCTGCTGAGCAATTATGAAAGGAATCGCGTGATTGGTGTTGACTTTGCATCTAAACAAGCCAAGGGCTGTGGGTGCGGCGGTGTAGAAAGTCATATCGGCCATGGCCCATTATTCTTGGAAATCTGAACTCCCTCCCACAACAAACATTCCTTTGAGAAACAGGTCCGTCCACAAAATGCTGCTTTGACAAACATGGACGCCCCCCTTCCACGCAAACAGGAGATCTGCGCTTAAGTGACTTGCGCTCCGCACGTCATTGCAAACGTCTGATTCTGATCTAGAAAGCAAGAGGAAGTTGGTGTTGCATCAAGATTAACCAAGACCAGTTTAAACTCAGCATTGACATCATGTACTCCCAGCTTAAACCCGTAGCACATTAAGTGCAGGGTTGAGCTCCTTTAATATTGCCCAAAGAACATACCCTGGTAAAGCACTCCCGGTTGATGTTTCAGAAGCTATTTGCACTGATCTAGTACTGGTAACATAGCAAAGGGTCCCATAGCGCTTCAACAAAAGACTAGCATCGGAAGGAAGACACTAAGACCAAAACCTCGCACCCTTGCTTTCTACCTTTTAAGACGCTCCTTAAAATCGTACCTCTTTAAAGTTTGGTCAAAGACAGAAGCTTTAAAAGGGGAGAGATATGGGTACTCTCTCTGGCCCTCCTCACTATCTTTCAGATGGCGAACCTCGGGAAGCAATTTATTCCTGCTTTATCTTGTGGGGCTGGGTTGAGAGGGTCCGAAAGGTGGTTTAGTTCAGAGGAGCAAAAAAAGAGGAGCCCTGTAGCCTCAAGAGGAGACCAGGCACAACTCAATCCCTGGTGCCAGAGATGAACCACCTCAAACACCGTGCCACAAGGGACCCTGGGTCATTTTAAACCCAGGTAACACAGCGACGCGAAAGGGACTGTGGCCTAAAGCACAAGGGGCTGCAGAGCAACCAAACCAAACCAAACCAAAACTCAAACCCAGGTTTGTCAACAGTGATTAAGGTGGCTAATGGAATGCTATCCTTTATTAGGAGAGGGATTGAACATAAAAGTAAGGACGTTATGCTTCAGTTATACAGGGGCATTGGTGAGACCACATCTCGAATATTGTGTGCAGTTTTGGTCTCCTTATTTAAGGAAGGATGTAAATGCGGTGGAGGCTGTTCAGAGGAGATTTACTAGATTAAAAGCTGGAATGAGTGGGTTGTCTGATGAGGAAAGGTTGGACAGACTGGGCTTGTTTCCACTGGAGTTTAGAAGAGTGAGGGGTGACTTTACTGAAGCATAGAAGATCCTGAATGGTCTTGACAAGGTGAACGTGGAAAGGACGTTTCCTCTTGTGGGCGAGTCCAGTTTTAAAATTAGGGGTCGCCCTTTAAAGGACAAATGAGGAGAATTTTTTTCTGAGGGTCGTGCGACTTTGGAACTCTCTGTCTCAGGAGGTGGTGGAGGTGGGGTCATTGAATATTTTTAAGTTGGAGGTAGATAGATTCTTGTTAGGCGAGGGAATCAAAGATTAAATCGGGGGTAGATGAGAATGTGGAATTTGAAGCAGGAACACATCAGCCATGATCTTATTGAATGGCGGAGCAGGCTTGAGGGGCCGAATGGCCTACTCCTGCTCCTATTTTGTATGTTTGTGTGTTCAACTGGCATTCATGCCCACGAGCCACGCTGGTGCTTAGCATCAACTGTGTGCTGCCCCGATTAGAACCATAGAAAGGTTACGGCGCTGAAAGAGGCCATTCAGCCCATCGTGTCTGTGCCAGCCAGAAAAAGAAGAAACTAGCCACTCACTTTAATCCCACTTTCCAGCCCCTGGTCCATAGCCTCACAGGTTACAGAGCTTCAGGTCCAGATCCAGGTACCTTTTAAACGAGTTGAGCGTTTCAGCCTCAACCACCGAATTAAGCAGTGAATTCCAGACACTCACCACCCTCTGCGTGAAAAATTTTTCCTCATGTCCCCTCTAATCCCTCTACCAATCACCTTAAATCTATCCCCCTGGTAATTGACCCCTCAGCTAGGGGAAACAAGTCTTTACTATCAACCCTGTCTAGGCCCCTCAATTTTGGGCACCTCAATTAGGTCACCCCTCAGCCTCCTCTGCTCTAAGGAAAACAACCCTAGCCTATCCAATCTCTCCCTTTAGCTGCAATTTTCAAGCCCTGGCAACACTCTTGTAAGTCTTTTCCGTACTGTCTTCAGAGCAATTATGTCCTTCCTGTAATGTGGTGACCAGAAGTGTACACAAAATTCCAGCTGTGGCCTAACCAGTGTTTTATACAGTTCCATCATTACATCCCTGCTTTTGTATTCAATACCTCATCCAATGAAGGAAAGTATTCCATATGCTTTCTTTACCACCTTATCCACCTGTCCTGCCACCTTCAGAGACCTGTGGGCGTGCACTCCAAGGTCTCTCACTTCTTCAACCCCTCAATATCCTCCCGTTTATTGAGTATTCCCTTGCTTCGTTTGCCCTCCCCAAATGCATTACCCCTCACTTTTCCGGATTGAATTCCATTTGCCCACTCAACCAAACCATTGATATCATTCCAGACACAACAGCTATCCTCTTCACTGTCAACTACACGGCCAATTTTTGTGTCATCTGCAAATTTCCCAATCATACTTCCTGCATTTATGTCCAAATCATTAATACATATAATGAACAGCAAGGGGTCCAACACTGAGCCCTGTGGAACACCACTGGAAACCGTTATCCATTCGCAAAAACATCCATCGATCATTACCCTTTGTTTCCTGTCGCTGAGTCAATTTTGGATTCAACTTGCCATCTTCCCCTGTATCCCGTGGGATCTCACTTTCCTGACCAGTCTGCCATGTGGGACCTTGTCAAATGCCTGACGAAAATCCATGTAGACAACATCCACCGCACTATCCTCATCAATCCTCCTGGTTACTTCCTCAGAAGAATTCTATTAAGTTAGTAAGACCCGATCTTCTCCAAACAAAACCATGCTGACTGTTCCTGACCAACCCCTGCCTTTCAAAGTGACAGTTTCAGAAATTATTCCCATAATTTGCCCATCACTGAAGTCAGACTGACCGGTCTACAATTTTCTGGCCAATCCCCTTGCACCCTTTTTAAATAACGGTACAAAATTTGCAGACCTCCAACCCTCTGGTACCTCACCTGAGGATTGGAAAATGATTTTCGGAGCATCCGCTATTTCCTCCCTGACTTCCTTTAACAGCCTGGGATACAATCCATCCGGCCCTGACTTATCCACCTTTGAGGATATCAGTCGCTCTAGTATTTCCTCCCTCTCTCTCTATGCTGATTGTATCTAATATTTCACACTCCTCCTCTTTAACTAGAATGGCTGCATCATCTCTCTCCTTAGTGAAGACAGAGACAAAGTACTCATTGAGAACCCTGCCCACATCTTTAGCATCAACGCACAAATTAGGGCCCTACCCTTTCCTAAGTTATTCCTTTGCTCTTAATGTACTGGTAAAACATCTTTGCGTTCTCTTTGATTTTACCGGCCAATATCTTTTTGCATCCTCTCTTTGCTTTCCTAATTCCCATTTTTACTTCACCCCTGTACTTTCTATACTCCTCTATGCTTTCTACCATATTAAGTCTTTTGTGACTGTCATAAGCTCTCTTTCATCTTGACCTGTATGCTTCTAGATAACCAGGGGGCTCTAGATTTGGCAGTACCACCTTTTTGTTTTTAATGGGGACTGTGCCCGCAGAATCTCGCTTTTGAATGCCTCCCACTGATTTGACCCCGTTTTTCCTTCTAATGGCTGTGTCCAGTCCACTCTCACCAGCTCACCTCTGACAGTAAAATTGGTCTTCCCCCAGTTTAGAACTTTCACTCCTGTTCTACCTTTGTCCTTTTCCGTAATGATGCTAAATCTAACTGTAATATGGTCGCTGTCTCCAAAAAGGTCCCCACTGCTACTTCATCCACATGCCCAGATTCATTTCCTAGGACTAAATCTAGAATTGCAGCCCCCTCTCATTGGGGTTGTGATGTGCTGGATGCCTGCTCTGTGCCACCCACAATTCCACCATCTCTCTCTAAAAACTCTGTCCAACCCTCTCCCTAGCACCCTCAAAAAAATCTCAAGATCCACCTCTTTGACTGCTAGCTCGGTCACCTCCCACCCTTAACACCACCCTCATTTCTAACTTGGAGATCACCACCACCACTCTTCTGCTCTTTGGGGCACAGACAGACAATGCAAAGCAGTCAAAATCCAGCCCTGACTGAACTAGGAATGATTGGGTTAATAAGTCTTGCTGGCGGCACCAGCAAGACAGGTGAGTTCGTGCTGGTACTCGCAGAGAGAGAGAGAGACCTGGGACATCAGCCAAGTCTCACTACAAGCATTTGCTTTTCCATAGCTAACATGATATAAGCTCAGCTGGTGACACGCCCTCCAGGGTCAGAAGGTCGTGGGCTCAATTCCCACTCCGGAGACCCGAGCGCATAATCAAGGCGGACATGTCCGGTGCCGTACTGAGGGAGTACTGCACTCAGAGGCCTTAAATGGAGACCCTATCTGCCCTTTCAGGTACGCATAATTAATCCTCCATTTCCAAGACGGACAGGGAGTTCTCGTAGGTGTCCTGGCCGATATTTATCCCTGAGCCACTAACATCACTTAAAAGAAAACAGATTAGTCTGCAGACAGACTGTGAACGCATTTCCTTTCCACGAATACAAATCGCTTTCACGCCAGGGGAAATTAAACTGACAGACAAGCATTAGTAAGGACCGCAAGCGGGGGCTGAATAGGCAGTCGCGAAACCACAGATTTAGTCCAAGTGGGAAACCACCGTTATTGGCAGGGAAACTAAACCGGAAGCCAGAAAAATGGGGGTGGCTTTACACCAAGACCCATGCGTGGCTGCACTCGACAGGGCTCAACACAATTGCCTACCCTCCTCTCCTGTACTTACACGAGTGTCGCTAACACGGACGCCAGGTTCCCAAATACACCCGGGTCAACCTAATGGTGCCCTCACCTAAGTGAGGTGGCTCAGAGGCGCTCTCGCCTCAGTCGCGTGGTTGTGGGTCTGAGTCCTACCCCAGAGACTTGAACGTCTAATCCAGGCTGATACTCCATGTGCAATTACTGCCGGAGTACTGCACTGGCGGAGGTGCCATTTTTCAGGTGAGACATTCAACTGAGACCTCGTCCGCCTTCACAGTAGGGTTGCCAACTGTGTTTAAAATGTATTCCTGGAGATTTCATCACATGACTTGCCCCCACACTCCAGCCATGAGCTGGCCAACACGTCCATCCTTGTGACGTACGGCCTTCCTACACCAATTAGAAAGCAAAAAGACTCATTACCCAATTGGATGGTGCTTGACTGTCAGCCAAACGCCCTTCCCACCACCCCCCACCCAATTTTCAATGTTTATATATCCGATAAAGAGAAATGTTCAAAGAAAATGACCAAAAAACAATCATTTTAATGTCCCAGTGATTTTTCCTCCAGAATTGTACACAGCACTTTCCTGGAGTTTGATCTTCAATTCCTGAAGACTCCACACCAATCCTGGAGGATTGGCAACCCTATCTCACAGGCGGATGTAGAAGATCCCATGGCCATTACAGGAGCAGGGAAGTTCTCGGTGTGCTGGCCACCATCAGGAAAAGCAGGTTTAGTACATTCTCATTTATGGGTGCTTGCCATGCACAAAATGGCTGCCACATTTCCTACAACAGTGACTACACTTCAGAAAGTGCTTCACTTTGAGAGGTCCTGAACTTCTACATCCAACGGAGGGGACAGGCATGACCTATGACCCAGGCAGGACCAAGCCTGGCACCTCTGACAGTGCAGCACCCTCTCAGTGGGGAGTGTGAGCTAGAATCTGTGCCCAAGTCTCTGGAGGGACTTGAGCCCACAACATTCTGACACAGAGCGAGTGCACCACTACCCATGGAGCTAGCACGCAAATCAGTCAGATTCCTTGATCTCGAACACAATCCAATGTTGCACAGCATAGGTGGATGTGTAGTCAAAAAGAAAGAACTCTCAACTGCCCTGTTAACCCAAAATCCACAAGATCTGTGCAAGAAAAGACTTGAGTGAGGAACGGATGATAGAATCATAGAATAGTCACAACACAGGCCCATCGCTTCTGCGCCAGCTCTCTGTAAGAGCAATTCAACAAGTGCTCTCTACCAAATTTTCCTCACAACCTTCTCTTAGGAGAACAGCCCCAGCTTCTCCAAACTGTCCAGGTTATCTGAAGCTCCTCATCCCTAGAACCATTCTCGTGAGCCTTTTCTATATTGTTTCTAAAGCCTTCATATCCTTCCTGAAACGTGGTGCCCAGAACTGGATGAAATACTTCAGCTGAGGCCAAATCAGTGTTTAACATAATGGATGGTGCCCATGGGCCCATATCAGGCAAGGCAGAATGCAAAATCTGGAGCATTGGGTACCCCACACCCAGTATTTCTTCCCCGAGTACAACTGGTGTACAAGCAGTCTCTACCCACACAAGGACATGGCTGATTCAGTTCGTGAAACTGTCCATCCCCCTCATTCTGACCTCACACTAGGTTCCTGCTGCAAGTAGCCGCGCACACACACACCTTCCTCCTCACAAAAGGTTGAGGGGCAGGGACATGGTCTGGAATTGCCATGGTCCCAGTGTTGCATAAGAACTAGGAGCAGGAGTGGGCAATTCAGCCCCTCGAGCCTGCCCAGCCATTCATTACGATTGTGGCTGATCTCATTTCGGCCTCAACTCCAATTTCCCGCCCTCTCCCCATAACCTTTCAACCCCTTACTAATTAAAAATCTGTCTATCTCCTCCTCAAATTTATTCAGCGTCCCGGCATCCACTGCACTCTGAGGTAGTGAGTTCCACAGATTCACGACCCTTTGAGAAAAGTAATTCCTCCTCATCTCTGATTTAAATCTACCACCCCTTAGCCTAAAACTATGCCCTCTCGTTCTAGAATGCCCCACAAGGGGAAACATCCGCTCCACGTCTACTTTGTCTTTGTTACACATCAAGTGAGCAAAGCCAAAGACAAGGCAGGAGAGCAAGGTAGAAATAAGGGAAATGATGATGCTCAGAGCACAGCAGGAAGGGACAGTCTACAAAGCTAAGAGTGCATCAGCAGATAAGGCTAGAGGTTACAAAAATAGTAAAAAGACAGAACTAAAGGCTCACTATCTGAATGCATGTAGTAGTTATAACAAAACAGATGAATTGACAGCACAAATGGAAATAACTATGTATGAATAGTTGTTTGGTAGCACAGAAGTTGAGTATCTCTGAAAAAAAGACACGTCTTTTTTCCAGACAAGACCAAAAGCTTCAACCTGTGTTTTTTTTTCATCAATACTCATATGTCACAGACAAAAGGACAAAGGGGTATTGATGGTGATGATATTATCTAAAGGATGTGCTAATGGGGGCATTAAGGGAAGCAAGCTAGTGGCAGGTGGCCCTAGTGCGGGTGGGGTTGGGGGAAGGGATCGAAATGAGCTAAAAGGTGGAGATGAAACAATAGATCAAAATAAATTTAAAAATAGGAGGGAAAAGGGGGGATCGGAAAGGGGGTGGGGATGGAGGAGAGAGTTCATGATCTGAAATTGTTGAACTCAATATTAAGTCCGGAAAACTGCAAAGTGCCTAGTCGGAAGATGAGGTGCTGTTCCTCCAGTTTACGTTGAGCTTCGCTGGAGAACCTCATAGTGAAGGTGCTCCTAGGTAGTCGTGATCATAACATGATTGAATTTCATGTTCAGATCCACTTCTCTCTCCCTCAACTAAGACTGGTGTTTTAAACTTTAATAAGGGCAATTATGAGGGCATGAAGACAGAGCTGGCTAAAGTGAACTGGGAAATTAGTTTAAGGGATAGGTCAGTAGAGGTGCAGGGACAGTCGTTCAAGAAGATATTTAGAATATTCAGAAAGGATACATTCCAGTGAGAAACAAAGACTCTAAGGGAAGGGCAAACCATCCGTGGCTAACTAAGGAAGGTGAAGATGGTATCAAATTGAAAGTAACCAATCCACTATCCATGCTAGTATGCTACCCCCTACACAATGAGCTCTTATTTTGCGTAGTAATTTTTGACTGGCAACTTGTCTAATTTATTGGAGTTCTTTGAGGAAGTAAAAAGCAACATGGATAAAGGGGAACTTGTATATATGCTGTACTTAGATTTCTACAAGGCATTTGACAAGATGGCACAAAGATTACTATGTAAAATAAGAGCCCATGGCGTAGGGGGCAACATATTAACATGGATAGAGGATTGGTTAGCTAACAGGAAACTGAGAGTAGGCATAAATAGGTTATTTTCAGGTTGTAAAGATGTGATGAGTGGAGTGCCACATGGATCAGTGATGGGATCTCAACTATTTACAATTTATGTCAATGACTTGGGTGAAGGGACCGAATGCACAGCTGCTAAATTTGCTGATGTCATTAAGATAGGGTAGGAAAGTAAGTTGCCAAGAGGAGGTAGCGAGACCACCAAGGGATAAAGACAGGTTAAGTGAGTGGGCAAAAATTTGGCAGATGGAGTATAATGTGAACTGGTCCACTTTGGCAGGAAGAATAGAAAAGCAGAATATTGTTTAAATGGAGAGAGATTGCAGAACTCTGAGGTACAGAGGGGTGTCCTGGTACATGAATCACAAAAAGTTCGTATACAGATACAGCAAGTGATTAGGAAGGCATTGGAATGTTGCTGTTTATTGCAAGGGGATTGGAATATAAAAGTAGGGATGTTTTGCTACAGTTATTAGTTGGTAAGACCACATCTGGAGTACTGTGTACAGATTTTGTTTCCGTATTTAAGAGAAGATGCAAATGCGTCAGAAGCAGTTCAGAGAAGGTTCACTCGGCTGATAAACCCGCCCCCCGCCACCATCCCATCCAAGGTATCTTACAAGGAAAGGTTGGACAGGCTGGGCCTGTATCCATATGGAGTTTAGAAGAATGAGAGGTGATCTTATTGAAACATACAAGATCCTGAGGGGACTGGACCAGATGGATGCCGAAACGATGTTTCTCCTTTTGGGAGACACCAGAACTAAGGGGCACAGTTTAAAAAAAAAGGGGTCTCCCATTGAAGGCGGAGATAAGAAGAATGTTTTTCTCTCAGGGGTTCCTGAATCTTTGGAATTCTCTTCCCCGGAGAGCATTGGAGGCAGCGCCTTTGGATATTTTTAAGGCAGAGGTAGATAGATTCTTTACCAACAAGGGAGTCAAAGGCTATCAGGGGTAGGCAGGAATGTGGAGTTGAGGCCACAATCAGATCAGCCATGACCTCATTTGAATGGCGGAGCAGGCTCAAGGGGCCGAATGGCTTTCTCCTGCTCCTAATTCATATGTTCATATGAAGCATGTGCGACTCTCAACAAGAAACAGTGCTGAAAAGCCAGAACCAGAGGCGGCAGGTTCAATTCCCGGTCAGTACTGTTAAAAGCTCTCAATGGTGAGCAATGCTGCGTATGGATTAAGTGTTGGACAGGTCAGCAAGGATTTTTCCCCCTTCATTGTTATTCAGAGAATTCAGTGACCTCCCCGCTTGTAGGAAAGTGCCATGTGTCAATGTGGGTGAAGTAAGATAGATTTGCATTTATGTAGCACCTTTTGCAAGCTCAGGATGTCCCAGGATGCTTTATCGTCAATGACAGACTTTCTTAAGTGTAGTGGCTGCTACATTGTTGGAAACAGGACTGCTAATTGCGCACAGCAAGCTCCCACAATCAGCAAGGAGATAGTGACCAGATCCACTGTTGGCGATGTTGGTTGTGGGATAATTATTTGCCAGGACACAAGGGAGAATGCTCCCCCATTCTTCTTCAACGGAAATATAGTGCCAAAGGGTCTTTTATGTCCACCTGAGGTGGCAAATGGAGTCTCAAATTTGTGTGTCACCTGAAAGACGGCACCACTGACCGTGCAGTACGCCCAGAGTACTGCACTGCAAGCGTCAGCCTGGATTATGTGCTCAAGTCCTGAGTGTGCTCCCTACTGAGCCATGGCTGGCACTCCCCTCATGCCTCTCCCCAGGCCAGAGTCAAATGAGTAGCAAACCAAGAGCAGCTGCAGAAGAGCAGATGAACTGGAGGCCAAGGAGGAGCTGTGGTGAGATGGTCCGTGTCTCATGCAAGGTACGTAGTCTCCCTTTGACGAGTCCTCAACGCTGGTGGTCTGTGAATGTTTGCTATTTCAGCATTCGAACAGTTTGATTAACTTTTTTGGAAATTGAATGAAACAGAAAATTTGCAGCAAAGGGAACGACAGCAAGATATTGCTCAGTTATCATCGAGAACCAAAACGCTCCAAGGGGCTTTTAAAGGGCATCCTAAAGGGGCGAGAGCAAGGAGCATTTAGGGAGGGAATTCCAGCACTTAGGGGCAAAAGGCAGCTGAAGGAATCAATGCTAGGCTGAAGTTAGCGGGTAATGTACTCCCAGGTGAAAGAAAAGCACAGTTAGATGCAGAGTAACAGAGGGAGCTTCTCTCTTGGCTGTTCCAGCAAGACCTGTTTCACAGACTCAAGCTCCCTCAATCGTAGTCGAGTCCCCTTCCACTCAGGGTCAGAGTTATTATAGCACAGAAAAGGAGGCCATTCAGCTCATCGAGTCAGTGTGAAGCTTTGCTTAAATCCTTCCCCAATTCCCATTCTGGTTGCCTTTCAAGCAAATGCAGTTGATTTGGTAATGAGGGGGGAGCAGTGACCTAGAAATCAGGGAGAACTCTCCAGATACAATCCTGCGCTGTTTCTACAATGCTGCTCATGGTGAGCTTCATACCAAGGGTCCCAGAAAAGCAGAACCTGCCAGATTTATATTCCCTGGGAGACCATAAGAACTTGAAGCAGGAGTAGGCTGTTCAGCCCCTAGAGCCTGCTCTGCCATTCAATGAGATTATGGCTGATCTGATCTTGGCCTCAACTCCACTTTCCTGCCCTGCCCCCCATAACCATTGACTGCCTTGTAGATCAAAAAAAATCTGTCTAACGGCCTTGAATATATTCCATGACCCAGCCTCCACTGCTTGCTGCGTTACAGAATTCCAAAGGTTAATAACCCTCAAAGGAATTCCTCTTCATCAGTCTTAAAATGGGTGACCCTCTGGGTGACCTGGTTCCAGAAATAATAACAGAAAATGCCAGAAAAACTCAGCAGGTCTGACAGCATCTGTGGAGAGAGAAAGAGTTGACATCGAGTCCAACATGACTCTTCTTCAGAATTGTGCCCCCTGGTTCTAGATTCCCCCACAAGGGCACACATCCCCTCAGCAGCCACCTTGTCAAGACCACTCAGAATCCTGTACGCTTCCCTAAGATCACCTCTCATTCTTCTAAAATCCAATGAGTATAGGCCCCACCTCCTCAACCTTTCCTCATAAGACAGCCCCTTCGTCCCAGAAACCAACCTAGTGAATCTTCTCTGAACTGCCTCCCCCAATTTAGTGAAACCAGTGGGATTATAGTGAGGTCACAGTCAACAGTCCACAAGCCACACATTCCTGGAACCAATGCAGTGAATGATCATTACCAACATAAATTAACACTTCAATACCCAGCTGTCGGCTGCGCATGAGTGGGTAGTGCTCTAGTCTCTGAATCAGGTGGTTGTGGGTTCAAATTCCATTTAAGACTGGAGCACATAATTTAGGCTGACGCTCCCAGTGCAGTACTGAGGGGGGCGGGGGCTACACTGTCAGAGGTGTCATCTTTCAGGTGAAACATCAAATTGAGGCCCCATCTGCCCGCTCAGGTGACTGTAAAAGATCCCATAGCCCCCATCAAACTAAGAATAGTGGTGTCCTCCTCAGCATCGCACCTAACATTTATCCCTCAACCAACGTCGCTTGATAAACCGATCATCAGATATCACAATGGTTAATGAGCTCTTTCTGTGCTTTCAGAGTCCTAATGAAAGGTCATCTCAAACTGAAACGTTAACTCTGTTTTTCTCCACGGGTGCTGCCTGACCTGCTGAACATTCCCAGCAATTTTGGTTTTTACTTCAGATTTCCATCATCCGCTTTTGTATTAGTGTTTAATTCACAACCACTTCTCTTCCAGGAATGACTACCTTGAAGAAATTCTGCCCTTTTCTCAGACAGGATTTCCGTTTGTCTCTTCTACCTTTGTTCACCTTTTTACCTTATTGGGTTTGATCAGGTATCTGAATAAAAACTTGCTTCCACAGCCACATTTCACACCTTCAAGGGCAATTAGGGATGGGCAATAAATGCTAGCCAGCGAAGCCCACATCCCTTGAATGAAAAAAAACGATTCGTTCCTCAGCAACTATCTCCAGCTTTGACTTATTCCGTACGAATTCCAACTTAAATTTCACTCTTTAATGTTATGATTGCAGATATCTTCAAGACATCCAGAACTGCTCAAACTGCTGTTCTTGCTGCATCCTAGGATACAATGCCATGTGCTGCCAAATCCACACTCTCCATCTCTCTCTTAAGCACCCTATCTCAAAGTAGTCCTAGTCCACAGCTTCATTCCATCCTTCGTCTCATTTGGCATTTTAACACAATTCTTTTCATCTTCCTTTCAGGTGGGAAGGATCACAAGCTTCGCCAACTCATGGGTACCAACAGGTCTCCGGATCACTCCGCCTCTTCCCTCCGACACCCTCTCTTCCTCGAGTTTCATCCCTTGCCCGGTATTCACATAATCTTCTGACCTTCCCCTCTCTGTCTCTGAACCACTCTGACCTCACCAAAAGCCTCAGCTGTGTCCCCTTACATTCCCTGTTGTTCTATGCCGGGAGGTTCAGATAGGATACATGGGAGGTCTCGTGGTGCAGTGGGTAGCATCCCTGCCTCTGAGCCAGAAGATCCAGGTTCAAGTCCCACTCCAGGACTGGATGGCCAAGGAAGGTGCGTTCATAATGCAGCCAAACAGTTTGAGTGTCAACCTGCAAATCCTCCAAAGACACACCAATGGCAGGCAGTAAGAGCAGGAGAGATTCCTGGTCAGCCATGTGATGGAATGAATGTTGGAGCCTCTACCAATCACTATCCATAGCTCCAGACCATAACACGTGTTAAAAGTGCATGTTGCCGCAGCAACTCAAACTCCGAGTGAACTGTGCCATACCTCAACAGGGTATGGAAAACAAAAACTTCCTGTAGGCAAGACCAGAACAAAAGGCCTTAAATACAAGACAGCCACTAGCGGACTTGTGAGCACATAGAACGCTACCACATGTCAGAAATAGATAGCACTGAAGCACTATGTTCAAACCCCTCCGGGGCCTCACCCACCCCGAGCTCTCACACATCCTCCAACCCAGCGACCCTCAGACCTCGGAGATCCTCCGATCCTAGCCTCTTGCACATCCCCGATTTCCGTTACCCCACATTGGCGACCGTGCCTTCAGCTGCCAAGGCTCCAAGCTCTGGAATCCCCTCTTTAGAACTCACCGCTCGCACCTCAAAGCTTTGCCCAAACATTTGGTTGCCTACCCTAATGTTTTCTTATGCGGCGAGGGTGTCAGATTTTGTCTGATCACACTCTCTCGAAGCAGCGCGGTCCATTTTACTCTGTTAAAGGCGCCATATGAATGCAATCTGATGTTGTTAAGGGGAGCCTTGATGCATAGGAAAGGGGGAAGGGAATAAGGGGATATTGTGACAGGGTGGGGGGAAAAAGGCAACTATAATTGGAGAGTCGCATGTGGAGCATAACCACAGTAAATCAGCTGGACTGAGCGGGCTGCTTCTATGGTCTGGATTCAGTGAAATTGTGAGTAATAGTTGATGGTCTCTCCAGGCGGCTTGCACTGCTTTCCCTACACATCCGTTCACTGCTTAAACCTCTGGGAGCCATCTGTTCAACATTCAAGCTGCTCAAAAGGTCAGAAAGGGATTCAGAGGTCAGTCGTCCCCATGGGGGCCTTCAGCCGCCCCACACACAGTTACTGGGAGAGCTGCCCTATTCCCATTAAGGTCAGACAATGCCCCCTTTGCCCAAGCAAAGCTCGATGCATCTGTGGGAGAGATTACTCGGACCTTCTGGTAGGGAGGGGGGGTGGCGGGAGGGTGGAGAGAGTTAAAAAATTTAAACGTCTCTCCCAAATGCTAAACGCAATAAAAAAGAAACATATACAAAATGTCTCTATAGCTGAACTGTCCAATGGTTCACTAAGTCCCAATGAGTAGAAAATGACCCCAGGGTTGTGCCAAGGTGAGCTTAAAACCGGCCAAATTTTAGGAGTTCCAATATTTGATGTCATCCAGTACATTTGGGCAAAGGAAAGAGTGCAGGGGTTGGGTGGGGGGGTGGGGGTGGGCACAAATAAGTGAATCAGCAGGGTCCCTGGTCCATTGATCACTGCCCAACACAAGCGGGAAAGTTCAGGTCGTTTTCATTGTCGTAGCTAAAATCTAGTGAAAAAAAATTTAAAACACTGGCCATAATCATGCCACAACAATGAAGCAAACATTTTCTGCTGGAGGTAAGCAGCGGGTGGGGAAGGGAAAAACAATGGCAGGACTAACCTGGGTTGCGATGCCACCCTTCCACGGTCGAATAGCAATTCCCACCAAGCACCATCGAGACTGACACACTGAACGACGGCCACTTGGGAAAGGTCAGAAAGGTTCCCATTGAAACCACATCCAAGCCAGGAGTGCAGCCAAGGATAAAACAAACAAAAAAAAAAACACCCCCCAAGGGCCAAATGTAAAAAAACGAGACAAAATTACACTCGAGTAACAGTCTGACGTAGGAGGGACTGCAGGCAGTGTGAATATAAAAGGCTCTTTTACCTTTCACTGCACTGCCTCAAGACACACACTAATAAAACCCTACTGAGCTCCACAATAGAAGTGCACATTACATTAATATACTCTGTCGTTCATATTTCCCAGGGGTCTCCATTCTGCTACCATATAAGCATAGTACACTATTCAGATGTCAACCACTACGCATCCCATATCCTATTGCTTCCTCCTTCTCCCATCCACACTTAAGTAGCCAGTCACAAGCCTCAACTGCAAGGAACTCCTATTCAACTACAAAGGGCGTCACAACGAGCCTGATCAAGTCTCTCACTTTCTCCCAGCACTCTCAAAAACCCGTTCCCTTCCAGCAACAAATCATTTGTCAGGCATTCAGAAGCAGGCAACGCAGGGCGAATCCGATGACAGAGGCCATCGTGGCACCCCAACTGACAGCTCTGGCCGATGTCGGTTAACTCCGCACAGGCCAGCACCCGAGCCTAGAGTCTTCCTGGCTCGATGGGACAGCGTTAACAGCACCTTGTTCACTTGGCATTTTCCACATCGTTGGAAAACTGTGCTCACCAGGAGCAGACTGCAGAGTTTGAATGAAAGAAAATCTCAAACCATGATAAAACATTTGTATTTGGAACAGAAGTCCACTCCCTTCCGTTGTTATATACAGACCCCCTCAGTCATTCCTTATAAAAACTCGCTTTTGTTTACAGTGAAAATTCCCAGTTTACTTTCCTGAGTTAACAGTCTCCAGCCTGGAATGCAGAATAGTGTAAACACAGCCTCCATAAACAATTCCACAACTTCCCCCTCACAGGAATGCAACAGTGAAAGTTAAAACCAAGACATGATACACTTTCTCAGCATTGGCCACTGGTCAGAGTTCAACCAAAACACTCCGATCGGTGTCAAATGAGCAACTTACATTTATATAGCACCTTTACAACAATGAAACAGGCCAAGGCACTTCACTGGGTTATAGAACACAATACTACAATGGCGGCAACGACGATGACAACATCAGGTCAGACGACCAAAAGTTTATAGTCAAAGAAGTGGGTTTTAAGGAGCATTTTAAAAGGAGAGTGAGTTTGGAGGGGCGGGGAGGTGGTAGGGAGGGTTTTCCAGAACTTGGGGCCGAGGCAACTAAACCATGGCCGCCAACGGTGGGGCAATTAAAATCAGGGACGCACAAGAGGCCAGAATTAGAGGAGGGCAGATATCTTGGGGAGTTGCAGAGCTGGAGGAGATTACAGAGATGGGAGGGGGCGAGGTCATGGAGAGATTTGAAAAAGCAAGTAAACACAAGAATTTTAAAATCAAGACATTGCTCAACTCAATGGTACTGAGCCTTACACTCTTGCTAGGCCATTAACAGGGGTAGTTGAAAGTAAACCACACTGATGCGGATCTGGAAATACACTGGGGTTAGACCAGAAAGGACAGCAGGTTTTATTTCCAAAAGGACAACGATGAACCAGTTAAGTTTTGTTTTTTTACAACAGTCCAATAGCTTCATGATCACGCTTATTTTTGATGTTAGATTTATTTAATTAACCGAATGCACCTGCAGTGGGATTTGAACCCACTTCACTGAGTTAGTTGTCCAGTAACATGGCCACTATGCTACCGCAACCTATGTGGTTAACATGTATAATGTGGGAGCCATTCAACTTCTCTAGTGCCAAGAGGAAGAAAGGCTGAACCTGCATTGAGCCACAAGCTTGCACAGTGCAGGTACACGCCTAGGATTTCACAAGTAGCTCCCTTCCTGATTCCCACTCTGTGTGTACAGAGTCTCGAAATGTCCCCACTAAAGAGGGGTACACAGGAGCACCAGGGTCTCAGGTTCAAATTCTGATCGGCACCAAGCTAGCCAACCTTGGGAGGCAGTTGCCACGATCAGTCACAAATCCCGGTCCACAGAGTGGAAACAGAAATCAGCTCAGGGGGCACTGTCTGCTGACCACTACCTGGAGACCCTGCCCTGACTGCATTGTGCGAGGACAGGATGGGGTACAGCCGCAATGCCTGTTGTAGTCGAATAGCCCAGGCTCGCACCCAGTAACAGCCATCCAGATTAGATACCAGCTGAACATCTGAATCCTGCAATTTACCAAGAAACCAATGCCTTCAGGAGAGGACCAAACAAGCTAGGAAAATAGACCATCTAACTGGAGCAGCGAGTGTAACCAACAATGTTTGCCGGGGAGGGGGTTGGTGGGAAGGGGGGGAGAAAATGCATTTTGCTTTCAATCCCATGGGTTAAATATTAAGCAAAGTGCTTTAGCTTCAGTGATGAAGTAATAAGTACCTCCTGTACATGAAGATAATGTGCACTCATAAAATTTACTGCCCATGAACTTAAAGGGACTATACGCCAAATTTGTCATGCAGTAGTGCCCTTTAAAGGAAAAAAGAGCCTCAACAGTTGTCAAGGCAAGATTCAAAGTTACATTTTCAACAAAGGGAGACTTTGACAATCGCCTACAGTTGAAGGTGCTTTTCGACCATTGTAATTGTCAGCTAGTTTGTCAAGCCAAAGTTGTAGGTTCAAGCCCCCCACCCCCCCACCCCGTCTCCAGGCCTGGAGTGGGAAAATCTGAGCTGCACTCCAATCTGAGTACCGAGGGGGTGCTGCACTATCAGAGGTGCCATCTTTCTGAAGGAACGCTGCACAGTCTTCAATATGGAGATGCTAAACCTGCAGTCACAGGCGAACACCAAAAGATCCCACAGCATTAATTCTGAAGAGCAGGGTGGATCTCCCCAGTGTCCTGGCCAATAACTATCCCTCAATTAACATCGCTAAAAACAAACTGACTGCATTTGCTGACAATGCCGTGCACGCTGACGACAGGCCTGGGTTAACGGCTACCCTATTTATAAAGGGACAACGTGCAGCAGGGCGCGTGCACAGATGGGTACTGGCGGCCATCTTGTGTGACCAGATTGCATTGGCAGGAGACACAGCGAAACAAATTACCTGGTCACTATCGCATCATTATGGGAGCTTGCTGTGCATAAATTGGCCGCCACATTTCCTACGCTTCAGGTTTTGACTGGAAAGGACCCTTGGACACCCGAGGCGGTGAAAGCTGCTTTATAAAAATTGCAAGTCTTTCTTCCACACTAGGTATTTATCCAATTATTTTTCTAAAGTTCCGGCTGAATCTGCTTCCCCCGCCCTTTTAGACGGTGCATTCCAGATCACAACTCACGTGTGTAAAATAAATACGACATCTCCCCACCTCTGGTTCTTTTGCCAATAAGCTTAAATCCGTATCATCTGGTTAACCACCCACCTGCCACTAGAAACTGTTTCACCTTATCTACTCTTATCAATTGGGCTGTGCCTCCCTTCTAAATGTTGTCCTGCTCAGGTTGTTTCTGAAACAGAGAGAGGTGCTCAAACATGAAGCTGCAAAAACAGGAAGGGGAATTTAAAAAGCACAATAAATTCAGAACATTTACTCCGAAATGGATACAAGGGCAAGTTCTGGGTCATGTTATTCCACTATTATACACCAAAGGACAAACAAAAAGGTATGTGCCAGAAAAACACACGTGGTGACCATGGTAACGGCCTTTCATTGTACAACTACCTCCCGGCACTCATCTCACCCATAGCTTCGCAGCCAAGGGTTGCCAAACCTCCAGGTTTGGCCTGGAGTCTCCAGGAATTGAAGATTAACCTCAAGGACAATGCCAGGGAGAAAAATCATAGCAGCATTGCAAAGAAATTTGCCCTCATTTTCTTGGAAGGCTTCTGTTTATAAAAACACTGAAGATGGGGAGAGGAAAGGCCAATTAGCAAGTCAAGAATTGACCAATTGGGCAAGGAAGGGTGTTGTTTGCTTACTGATTGATTGGGCAACTGTGAGGTTGGGGGGTGAACAATGGCAGGACCATGGTGGGGGGGAGAAAATCTTTAAAAAAAAAACGTGTGTCGGAGCGGCACCTAATTGAACAAATAGGATTGAAGGGGGGGCAGGATGGATGGAGGTAAAGGTTATGGGGTGAACCTCTAGGAATGTGCTCAATGAGGTTTGGCAACTGCCTGTCAATGCGGTGCATCAGACCACAGCCTCTCAGCAGCACACGGTGTCTCAATAATTACGTCAACTTTAAGCTTTAACTTTATTGCTGCATCACAGGTACATTATTTCCACAGCATTCTTTTCAGGGTAAAAACAGAATTACCTGGAAAAACTCAGCAGGTCTAAAGACCTAAGACCTGCTGAGTTTTTCCAGGTAATTCTGTTTTTGTTTTGGATTTCCAGCATCCGCAGTAGCTTTTAGCTTTTTGTTTTTATTCCTTTCAGGGTCCCTCTCTGACGTTTTGACAAAAAGAGTTGATGGTTGCAGAACTATCTTGCCTGCGCAAACACAGGTTTGAAACACCAATGGTCTAGATCACCGTCCACCCAACCGTTAATTTTCTTTGTATCTGTCTGTGCGAAAGAACATTCCATTTATGTAGCACCTTTAAAAACCTTGGGGGCATTCTAATGCATTTTGCAGCCAATGAAACACTTTTGAAGTGTAGTCACTTGTTATGGCACAGCTGATGGTAAATGCTGAGTTGTTCAAATCCCAAAGGGAAACTTGAAACAACTGCCTTAACTTGTTTTGCAATTTGTATAAATTTCGAGATGTCTACAAATTACTATTACAATACTTCTAAATCCCCTACTTAATCTTACTCCCAGTTACACTTTCATTAAGGCAACAGTAAGACACAGATTTTAAAAGATTCAGGCAAGGGGACACACAATGCCCTGAACCAGTTGAATTCAAAGGGAGTTTTCCTCACTTCAACTCTTTGAAAACAGCAGCTTGAGGCATAGATGCTGAAGGCTTTTCACACTATGTTAGATCTTAAAAAAATTGCCAACCCTTACACACAGCCTTCACTCCTTTATACATATTTTCCCCTTTGAATGCAAATTCCCATTGTTCCACTATGTCTTTGGACTTTACCCGTGTGATAATAAAAATCTCTCATAGTACTAAATTTTACCAGTGATCTTTGCGAAAAATAAACACTGTTTCTAAACTTCACCTGGCTAGGAGTAATATTTCACTAACTCTTTTGAAAACAATCTAATCTGATTTAAAAATGCAAATGTCCTTTTATGCCTTACATTCTAAACTCCCCCCATGTTTACATTAAAGCCTTCAGACCAGCTGCCTTTAATCCAATTAAGTCTCTTTCACACACACACATATATAGACACAAATACCATTATTTACAACAAATTCCAATAACATTGAGAATCATTATAACCTCCTGACATCACTGTTGTAATGTAGAAATCGCAGCAGCCAGTTTGTGCACAGCAAGCTCCCACCAAACAGCAATGAGATAATGTCCAGATAGCTTAATTTTTTTTTAAAAAGTGCTGTTGGTGGAGGGATAAATGTTGGTAGGATTCTGGGGAGAACTTCCCTGCCCCACTTCAAATTGCTTGGTGGGATCTTTTACATCCACCCAAGAGGGAAGACCGGGTCTTCGTTTAAACATCTCATCAGGGACACAGCACCTCTGACAGTGCAGCATTCCTTCAGTACTGCCCCTGGGACTGTCGGCTAAGACTTTGAAAAGCAGCCAAGTTCCTCTTCCCTGTGCCTCCACCCACTGTGTCCTGACTAACATTTTCCCCTAAAAGCAGTTTTAACTGGTTACTTATCTCGTTGCAATTTGAGAGACAAATAGAAATCTTCTTGCTGCCAAGTGTCATCGCGATTGGGATCGGCCAACTCGACACCGACCCAGGATCTCTACTGGCCCTAATGATTCAGTCTCACACCATAAATACCAAAGCTCTCATAATCAACAAGAAATTGCATGTGGTAGCTAAACTACTCAGCCAAGATGTAGGATTTCTCTCCTTATTTGGGCAACATGGATGCCTAAACTTAAACAGCTGTTTCTCCTTCACCCAAACACACGCCGTAACTCCAACATTGATGAAGTGCTCTCCTAGCAACAGGAGACAACAGAGATAAAAGCAAAAAAAAAACCTGCGGATGCTGGAAACCCAAAACAAAAACAGAAACAGAAATACCTGGGAAAACAGAAACAGAAATACCTGGGAAAACAGAAACAGAAATACCTGGGAAAACTCAGCAGGTCTGGCAGCATCGGCGGAGAGGAACACAGTTCTGTTGAAGAGTCATACGGACTCGAAACGTCAACTGTGCTCTTCTCCGCCGATGCTGCCAGACCTGCTGAGTTTTTCCAGGTATTTCTCTTTCTGTTTTTCTCCAGGTATTTCTCTTTCTGTTTTTCCAGGTATTTCTCTTTCTGTTTTTCCAGGTATTTCTCTTTCTGTTTTTCCAGGTATTTCTCTTTCTGTTTTTCCAGGTATTTCTCTTTCTGTTTTTCCAGGTATTTCTCTTTCTGTTTTTCCAGGTATTTCTCTTTCTGTTTTTCCAGGTATTTCTCTTTCTGTTTTTCCAGGTATTTCTCTTTCTGTTTTTCCAGGTATTTCTCTTTCTGTTTTTCCAGGTATTTCTCTTTCTGTTTTTGTTTTAAACTTAACAACACGTCAGTAAAACACAATGGTGGGTTTTGAAACTGTCATTGTGAAAAGCCCACCTTAACCAATAATGGGGTTATCATTTCTTGGATTTACAGGCCAGGCATGCATCTGGAAAGGATATTTTGAATGGTTTTTCGCCGGGAACGGTTTCCATCAAAAAAGGACAGAACTGTGGATTCAATCCCAAAACCATCGGTAAAGAAAAAAAGGAATCTCATGTAACAAAACAAACTCAGAACAGTCTCAGCTGTTGTCCTTGTCGGTAGCGCTCTCTGTTGAGTCAGAAGATCCTGGGTTCAAGCCCAACTCCCAGGACACAAGCACAAAAACCGAGGCCGACACTCCAGTGCAGTACTGAGGGAGTGCGGCAGTGGTCAGAGATATTGGTCCTTCAGATCAAACCGCAGCCCCGTCCGGCCCAAGGTGAAAGAATTCCTCAACCAACATCACACACACACAAAAGGTTGGATAATATTTTCTACATGCAAATTGGCTGATGCATTTCCTACATTGTAACAATGACTACACTTGGAAAGTGCTTCGTTGGTTGGATATCCTCATGATGCAGAAAGGACACAAGTGCAAGTCTCTCTTTCCTTCAGTTCAGTCCCTGTGAATCAAATGGTCCAAGCTATAAACACCTGGGTGGTGACTAGCTGCAGGTGACACCACTTTAGCCACATGCACTAATTTTAATCTGGAACAGCTTACGTACACTCTCACAGTACAGGTAAAAGTACTTCATACATGTATATTTACTTTGCAAACATCTACCGCCAATCACTATTCAAAACAGTAAAAGTACTCACTAATGATCACTCACACACTGCTTTTTGTTTTACCATTTTACCAAACAACGCCCAAGGAGGTTAAAGTGCACATGCATCCACTGTGCAAATACCAATCATAGAAACTTACAGAGAAGGTCATTCGATCCTTCGTGTCTATGCTAGCTCTAGGAAAGAGAATATTGGAGAATCTTTACAGATCCCAGACTGTGTTTTTTTATTCAATTGCTAATCAGGAATGCATTGAGCCACCAGGAATGTAATTAACTACATCTGGACTTCCCCATTAACCACATGCCTAGAGGGTACCATCTTGGCCAAGTGGTGAAGCATTGCTGCTTCTAGATCCAGGATTAGCAGAGGCAACTGGTGGTGGTGATATAGTTCAGCAAGAGTTGCTGTGGCAACATGTATTTTTATATGCATGTTGCAGTCTGGAGCTATGGTTAGCGATGGTAGAATGTTCTTTCCATCATATGGCTGACCAGGCATCTTACCACCTGCCATTGGTATGCATTGGAAGGATTTCAACCTGTTTGGCTGCGTTAAGAATACACCTTCCTTGGCCATCAGGTCTTGGGGTGGAACTCGAACCTGGAACTTCTAGCTCAGAGGCAGGAACAGGATCCACTGCACCACAAGACTTCTCAACAGAGGCAGCAGGAACAACTTCAGCTTAAACACCTCAAATAGAATCTCTTTCCTGGAATCCAGTGTCACTGCAAGCATCAATTCTGTTTTCACACCTTATTGCTCGTTTGTGGCCACAGAATTTTTTAATGGGCACTATCAGTCAAACTCCAGCCTTGATATTACTCAATGACTGAGCATCCACCACCCTCAGGGATAGAAAATTTCAAAGATTTCTTTGAATGAAGAAACTTATCATCTCAGTCCTAAATGGTCGACACCTTTTTCTGAGTGTGTGGTCTCCTAGTTCTTGGCTCTCCAGAGAGGAGAAAACACACCTCTCAGCATCAGAATTACTCAAGAATTGCAGCCACTGTTGTGAAGGAAAATGCAGTAGCCAGTTTCCGCACAGCAAGATCCCAGACCGACAATGAGTTGATCCTGCCTCGGCGGTGTTGGCTGTTGGGGGTGACACTGGCGGGACTTCCCTTTGTCGGAATCTTCCGTGTCCACCTCAACAGGCCAACGGTCAGTTTAATGTCCTGACCATCACTGCTAATATGTCAACCTAGATTATGAACTCAAGTTTATTGGTTAGGCTTGAACCAAAGCCTTGACTCAGGGGATGAGAGTACAAGCTAATAGTGATACAGTGCTAATTAACAAGGTCTTTCAACTTTCCGTTGCATGCTGAGCATCCCCTTCACGACTTTTGCTGGCAAGCTAACAATGGCAAGAGAAAGACATCAAACCCCATCTTAAATCATGTGAACATACAGATTAGGAGCAGGAGGAGGCCACCCTTGCGGGGGGGGGAGACAGTGGCATAGTGGTAATGTCACTGGACTAATAGTCCAGAGACCCAGGCGAATGCTCTGGGGATGTGGGTTCAAATCCCACCATGGGTGGAATTTGAATTCAGTTAATAAAACTGGAGTTGAAAGCTAACCTCAGAAATGGTGACCACGAAACCATCATTGATTATTATAAAAGCCTATCTAGTTCACTAATGTCCTTTTAGGGAAGGAAATCTGCTGGTCTGGCCTACATGTGACTCTAGACCCACAGCAATGTGGTTGACTCCCAGCTGCCCCTCTGACATGGCCGAGCAAACCACTCAGTTCAAGGGCAATTACAGATGGGCAACAAACGCTGGCCTTGTCAGTGATGTCCGCATCCCATGAAAGAATAAAGAAAAGATGATACTTTATTTTTATTTTAATGATTTCTTTTTTTTAAAAATTCGTTCATGGGGTGTGGGCATCGCTGGCTAGGCCAGCCTTTATCACCCACCCCTAATTGCCCTTGTTCAGAGGGCATTTAAGAGTCAACCACATTTTTGTGGGTCTGGAGTCACATGTCGGGCAGACTGGGTAAGGACGGCAGATTTCCTTCCCCAAGGGACATTAGTGAAGCAGATGGGTTTTTACGACAATTGAAGATAGTTTCATGGTCACCATTACTGAGGCTGGCTTTCGGTTCCAGTTTTATTAATTGAATTTAAATTCCACCAGGAATGATCGTGGTATATGGCCTGTTGAAACTGCGCGGACCATTGCTATGTAGCCACGGAACCACCTGGCCTAGAGAGAATGTTGGTTCACTGGAGCGTTATCAAACAAATCTGACAATGAGCTCTATAAGAAGGGACAGGCAGGGAGGCAGGCAGGGAAGCTTATCTGGTAACAGGTACCAAATTATGATGAATACAAATACAAATGAAACCAGTAATCATAACTCATAAGTTAAAGACAATTAGAAATTAAAAATCTGGAATTAAAATCATGATGACGTGACTCCAGACCCACAGCAATGTGGTCGACTCTTAATTGCCCTCTGAAATGACCTAGCAAGGTCAGTTCAAGGGCAATTAGGGATGGGCAACAAACGCTGGCCTTGCCAGTGATGCCCACATCCCATGAATGAATTAAAAAAAAACATTACTGGGTTTTCGTTTCTGTCTTTATTCATTTTAATGCAGGCAGCTGCCTGGGACATCGCTGTCAGTACCGTCAGACTCCAACACTGCATGTGAGCATTTGCAGGAAGTGCTTCCGAGTGTTGTGGCTTAAACGTAGCCATTCTGTTTTAGTGATGTTGGTTGATGCATGATTAGCCACCACAACGCCAAGCAGCACTTCCTTGCTCATCTACGAGATAGTATTGTGGAAGTTTTTTTTTTCTAAAAACGCCGTCTGAGGGGGAAGACAGGGCCTCACTTTGACCTCTCATCTGACAGTGAGCGCCCCTGACAGCGTAGCACTCCTTCAATTATCCACGAGTAGCGCCAGCCTAGATTGTGCGCCCAAGTCTTTGGAGTGGGACTTGAACCCAAACCAACTCTGACTCAGAGGTGAGAGTGCTACCCACTGAGTCATGGCTGACATCAAGCAGAAGCTGAGAGCCAGAGGTTGGAAAGTGACTGTGATTACTACAGCATATTGCAACTAATACATTAAATAAGGCAAACGATCGGACAGCTACAGTTACAGACAGATTAGTCACAGAATTAAGCTTTTTCTTCCCATTTTAACTCAATGACACAGACACAACCCAAGTTGGAAATGGAAAAACATTAGTAAACTAATAAATCCAACATTGACCCAATGGGTAGACCAGACATTGAGGTGGACATATGATTCAGTTGGGTTCACTCACAGAATCAATATGATGCGTCCAAGCAGTTTCTTTTTGCCTGGGATTAAAACCATTCAACTGGTCACCTGGGATCTTTTACACCTATCCAAAAGGGCAGACAAGGTCTTAGTTTAATATCTCCGGCAATACAACACTAAAGCGTCAGCCGAGATTGTGTACTAAAGTCGTTGGACAGAACTTGATGCCACAACCTTCCGACTCAGATGACAGTGCTTCTGACTGAGCCATAGCTGTGACCAGGCAGGTTAGATTTGTGCTCAGTTAGTTTCATCCTTCTGTGGGAAAGTCTGGCAGATAATTCCTACGTTGCAAGAGTAACAACACTTTGGAGCACTCTGCAGCCAATTAAATATTTTTAAGAGGTCCTGAAAGGCACTCCATATGTGCAAATCTTTCTTTGCGAGGGTTATACACTGTATGTAACTCAAGAGAAGACGCCCACATTTCCAGAACACCATAGCGAGGTGTGGAAATTTCTCCAGGACTTGATGATCCTCCCCTCAAACCCCCCACCCCACCCCAGGAAAAGTGCCCAGTAATCATAATTTATTTGATGGTGCATTTGGGGTGGAGGAAAAAAATCAGCTTAAATTTCAATTCAAGATGAATCTCCTGCACTCCAGCTGACTTAGACCAGCTGGCCGGTGGCAGACAGGAACTTTGGATCTCGCCCATCTCATCTTTCTGCTCCTTGCCCTTTCTCTCCCTTCCGCCGAATTTAAACCACACGTGTGGAAAATGGAACAGAATGGTTAACAGCTGAGACAGAGACAGAGTGTGTGAAAGCAGGGTGCCACAGTTACCTGCAGCACCAAGATCCAAGATGCAGCTTTAATGATCGTACTTTACACTTGATAAATAAAGCCTCCACCACCCTCCCCAACTGGCAAGGCACAGAGCTTAAACAGACCAAGAGTCCCAGATCAGATCTCTGACAGGTTCAGAGTTCATTCACCTCGAGACAGGGAGCCACTGAAGCACCATGAAGAGCCTTGGCGTCCTTGAGCTGGGTCCCTGATCATATTCCAGTGATAACACTGACAGAAACCATATACGTTGAGGTCAGATGAGAACCGGGTGCAGGCTTGCCTGTGATGGGCCTTGTGTGTCAGCTGGGCTTCAGTGTCTCAACGACAGAAGTTCATGGGTTCAAGTCCCACTCGAGAGGCCTTAAGCCTAATCTAAACAAAGGCTCCCAGTGCAATACCAAACGACGCTGCACAGTCAGAGATGTCGGCTTTCAGGTGAGATGCTAAACAGAGGCCGTCTCAGATGGACACAAAACATCCTGTGTGACTATTCTGTAAGAACAAGCTCTCCCCAACGTCCTGGCTAACGTTTACTCCTTAACCAACATCAACAAAAACAGACGACCTGGCCTTCAAAAGTATTTGTTTGGCTGTAAAGTAAAGCCCTCTGGGGAGGCCCAAGGTTGTGAAAGGCACTATAAAATTGCAAGTCTTTCTTCTTATTGGAGGCCTCAGCTTCCAGAGGAGACATTAAACAGCAGCTAGGTCCACAACACCAAAAAAGAGAGCAAAAATTCTCTCAGTGTCCTGGCCAACATTCTTCCCTCAACCAACGGGCACCACAAAAAAATCACACATTAACTGGTCATCTGCCTTGCAGCTGTTTCCGGGATCTTGCTGTGTGCCAACCAGCAGTCCCCCCCCTTCCCTGCCCGGTGCCCCAAAATAACTCCTTGGCTGGGAAGCCCCGAGGAAGGATGGCCAGGTGCCATCTAAACGTAATAATTGAATAACTTGCCAACATTCGCTGTCCAGACTCAAATAATAGGAAAAAGGTTTGCGGGGAGGAGAGAGAGTCAGAAACTGCAGCATTGTAAGGGTCTGCACCTTAAAGGGAAAAGTAGCAACAAAAAAAAAGGGGGGTGGATTTTGAAAAAAAATTAAATTGATTTAGGCTAAAAGCAGCTTTTTAAAAGTAGAATCATACAACAGAAAGCGGCCGTTCGACCCATCATGTCTGTGCCAGCTCTTTCAAAGAGCTATCCAATTAGTCACAGACTTCTCCACCCCCTTTCCTGCATGTTCCCCAATGTTTTTTTCCCCCCCTTCAGGCATTTATCCAATTCCCCTTTGAACATGACTCTCCAATCTGCTTCAGGCAGAGCATTGTACCTCGCTGCGTAAAAATAAACCCATTTCCTTTCTGCTTCTTTTGTTAATTATATATATATATATATTTTTCAAAACAAAGTTATCTTGGAGCCAGGGTGCATTCTAAATCTGCAGCTCCAGACAAGGCTGTGTCCGGTGCCCACATAAGATGGGCGTGAACGATAAATATCGCCTCATGCAACCCACGTTTCAAGGACTTCGGTTGAATGCAAGAGATTCATCATCAACCTCCAGTCCACCCCCACCCTACAACTCAGGATTCACCTCGACACCAGCAGAGCGAGAGAGCAGCCATTCAACTGGAAACTCTTCTCAAAACCCACTCTCAAAACGTAGCATGCCATTCTGAGAAGGGGCGGGTGGTGGAAGGGAAACTTAATAATGAACTTCTAAGGCAGGGATCGGGAGGAAAGACGCTTCCCCACCCGAGTTACATTGCTTAAAGAAAAAAAGTTAGAGCAAACTTTTCATCTCCAATCCTTGACTCTGTTACGTTCAGAGATGTTAATTCCACTGGGCTTGTGGAGTTCAATCAAATACCATCACAGCACATCGGAGGTAGGGGAATGACCTGCTTTATAAATGTTTGGAACTATTGTGTGGGGAAAACCACACACACACACACTCACAAACATCAACAGAGAGACATTGCCTTTCCAGAACACAAACGAGACAGGAAATGATTGAAAATTGCCAACAGACTAAATCAGATCCTTGCTTAAACACTGCGGGCAAGGGAGAGGTGAAACGGCTTTCAGACAAACCCTCTTCGAAAGCCACAGCAAGATCCCAAGTCACCAACATACAAATCTAAACCAGGTTGTCAGTAAGTGACGCGCAACTAAACTTTGTAACACGAAGAAAACTTTTTTTTTTGTCAGTTTCCAAGTGAAATCAACGCGCCCGCCCCTTTTCCAAAGCTGTTATCCTTTAAGGTGTATTCAATACAGTGAGTTTATTTTTTCCAAGTTATGCATCTGGAATTTATGGCTGGTTTCATACCTTCTGGTCCACGATGGAGCAGGCAAGTTCCTTGACTCTCGCTAAGGAGTTGTCCCCAAAGGTTGGAAGCAGCACAGATTCCCTGGTCAGCCCTATCTGGATGATGAACGAGGTCCCCACGAAGCCTGGGGGGTAGGGGCTATTGCCCCCTTGTCCCAGGCAAGAAGCAGGGCTGGTGGGACAGGCAAGAGGTACAGAACTCATCACCCGCAGCCCCTCCAGTGCAAGGTAGCCCAGAGACTGTCAGCAGAGGGGGAGTCACAAAGGCACGGGACAAAATCGCCTTAAAATCTCCAGCCACGGCCCCAAACTACACCAAAACAAACTTTCCTTTGCAAACAATCTCCCCCACTGCACACTCTGAGCAAATTCACTCTGTTTTGATAGTTTAAAGTAACAAAATGGCGTCAAATACAAAAACAGGAAACACCCCGTCAATCACCCTACCCTTTCTGACTCCTTCAATAACTTATTAGTTTATTATGCAAAGAGAGGTGGGGCTCTGGTTTGACAGACAGGGCTGCAGCCAATAGGAAACTCTATTCCTGTCCTAATGTTGAGCGGGCCCCACAGTCTGTAGCAACCAATGAGGGCTGGCACTTGGTTCTCACTCAGTTGGGACTTTGTGTCTTGTAGATTTATTGCCCTGACTTCTTCCTAATCTGGTTAAAAGCACTGACTCCTTTCCCCGTCCTGATATTATTGCAACCGGTTTATATTATGGCAAACCCTTTTCAGGGTGTTGATCCTCTGAGCAGATGAGCTAAACAGACCAGTTTTTTTTTTATCATCAGTTTGGGCAGAAACTCTGGGCGTCACCCTCATTGTTTTTCTGCTTATCCAAAACAATAGTCCCTTGCGGGTAAATGGGAAGCCTAAAGGTGTCTGATTGTACTTTTCATTAATAAATAAAAAAAAGTAATAGAGGCGGTGCACATGGTCATGCCATACCAGCATTAATGCGAGCATTAAGTCCCTTCCCTAGCCAACTTGCCCAGCATCGAGGCGCTAATCACTCAAATCCAGCTCCACTGGGCTCTGAGGAAAAGTCATACGGACTCGAAACGTTAACTCTGTTTCTCTCTCCACAGATGCTGCTGAGATTTTCCAGCATTTTCTGTTTTTATTCCACTGGGCAGGACATGTCGTTCATATGCCTGACAAGAAACTCCCGAACTGTATAATTTGGCAAATTTGTTTTTTCCAATAATTTATATAGATTTTTCTTTTCCCACCTATTTCCATTATTTTTAAATGTATTTCCATCCATTGTTTTATCTCTACCTTTTAGCCTATTTCGATTCCTTCACCCCACCCCACCCCCACTAGGGCTATCTGTACCTTGCTTGTCCTGCTTTCTACCCTTAATTAGCACATTCCTTTAGATAATATCACCACCTTCAACACCTCTTTGTCCTTTTGTCTGTGACATCTTTTGGCTATCTTCACCTATCATTGGCCCTCTATCCAGCTCTCTTGTCCCAACCCCCCACCCCTTAAACCAGCTTATATTTCACCCCTTTTCTATTTTTCCTTAGTTCTGTTGAAGAGTCATGCGGACTCGAAACGTTAACTGTATCTCTGACCACAGATGCTGCCAGACCTGCTGAGTTTTTCCAGGTATTTTTGTTTTTGTATCATTTGGAACTCAATCATGGTGGGAGGCTCCCAGGAGGACAGCAGGAAAAGCTCTAGGGATGTCCTCAAAGCATCCTGAAAGAGCTCAAACATCCCTGCCGACTCATGGGGGAACCCTGGCTTGTGACCAGCCAAAATGGAGAAGGCTCATTCGGGAAGGCACTGGACGCATCGAGAGATTTTGTTGGAAATGTGCCGGAAGTGAAGTTGAGGTGTCGGAGGGAGAGCACAAACTTCCAAAAACAACCCATCGACCCAACCCTTAAAGCAGCACCTTCCCCGCATGTGGGCAGAGTCTGCAGATCGCACTTTGGACTTATCAGTCATCTCAGAACCCATCGAACCGGAGCTGTAGAAAGTCATCCTCAATCCTGAGGAACTGCCTAAGAAGAAGAAGTATAAAGTATTTTTTAAAACTTACATTTATATAGCACCTTTCATAGCCTCAGGATGCCCTAAAGGACTTCATAGCCAATCAAATGCTTTTGAAGCGTAGTTACTGTTTTAATGTAGGGAACGAGGCAGACAATTTGTGCACAGCATGATCCCACAAGCAGCAATGTGGTAAGGATCAGATAATCTGTTTCAATACTAGTTGAGGGAGATAGAATTGGCCAGGTGACCGGGGAGAACTCCCCTGCTCTTTTTCAAAGTAATGCCACGGGATCTTTAATGTCCACCCGAAAAGGCAAAGGGGGGCCTTGGTTTCACATCTTATCCTGAAGCTGGCACCGGCGTTCCCTCAGTACTGCACCGGAATTTCAGCCTAGATTTCGTCCCCAAGTCCCTGGAGTGGGGCTTGAACAAACAACCTCCTGGCTCAAAGGTGCAAGCCACGTTTGAGAACGCATTGAGACTACTGCATGCGGGTTTGATCCCCTATTTCAAAAAGGACTTTGAGTTATTAAAGACAATATACAGAAGAGCTATATGCATGCTGTCAGAATGTAAAAGGATGATGTATGAGGATAGATTGAAAGAAGACTAAGCGGGGATAAGACAGAGGCATTTAAAATTACGAAATGTTTGTAGAAATTGAATCCAGATAAACTTCATACAACATGAACATACAAATTAGGAGCAAATGTTAGGACATTTGGCCCCTCGAGCCTGTTCCGGCATTCACTAAGGTCATGGCTGATCTGATTGTGGCCTCAACTCCCTATTCCGCCTATCCCTGTTAACCTTTGACTCCCTTGTTAATGCGAACCTACAAATTGGGAGCAGGAGTAGGCCATTCGGCCCCTCAGGCCTGTTACTGCTGTACAGAGAATTTAAGCAAACAGGGCATACTGTATTTACAAATCAAGGACAAAGAAGGAAAATAAAGTGGTGGAAGCAGATTGAGTCGTAACAGTCAAAAGAGAATTGGATAAATACTTGAAAGGAAAAAGGGTTTACAGGGAAAGAGTAGGGGACTAATTGGGCAGCTCCACTGAAGAGCTGGTGCAAGCATGATGGGCTGAATGGCCTCCTGTGCTGCATCATTCTAAGATTCTGTGAAATGCAGGAGGAGTTTTTTTTTTCTCTTCCAAAGGAATGCTAAATGTGCAGCACAATTAGTGGAACAAGAAATCTTAGTGGGTGTCAAAAAGAAACCAGAAAGGGTCTTGACAACAAATGGGGTTCAGCGTGGTTAGAAATGCATCAGGGGAATACTGTGGACAGGTGGTCTCGACAGGACCAGTGTCTGCTCCTGCCTGGCACATAGGCTGGGCAAGTTGCTAGAAGGCATGGAGGGCAGAGGTTTACGCATCTACAGGAACTACACATGCGTTGGTCAGCACTGCACCTTTCAATTTCCAATTTTACTTTCTCTCCCAAGGCCCTGGAAAATATGTTATTTCCAGGTTACAGGTCCATTTTTACTATCAACAGGCATTTATAAAGCAAGCTTTCTGCAGCTTGATGCATGGAGAAGATGCACTCAAAGGTGGTACGTTCCATGGTATTTGTATTAATAGAACAAATTAAATGAGAACAAGTTGGGCTAATGTCCATCTTGAAACCTTTCATTAACATTCCACACCCTGCTATCTCCAGGAACAGGCATAAATAGAGCTAATTAAGTAAATAGCCTATAGAAGTTTTAAAAAATATTTATTCATGGGAGGTGGGCGTCGCTGGCTTGGCCAGCATTTATTGCCCATCCCTAATTGCCCTTGTTCAGAAGGCATTTAAGAGTCAGCCAGACTGCTGTGGGTCTGGAGTCACATGTAGGCCAGGCCAGGTAAGGGCAGCAGATTTCCTTCCCTATACAACATTAGTGAGCCAGATGGGTTTTTATGACAATCGGCAATGGTTTCGTGGTCATCATCAGACTTTTAATTCCAGATTTTTATTGAATTCAAATTTCACCATCTGCCGTTGTCCCCAGAGAATTAGCCTGGGTCTTCTGGAATACCAGCCCAGTGACAATGCCACTGTGCCACCACCTCCCTCATTCAGGAAATCCTGGCAAAGCAATGAGCTGGAGGCATGGCAGAACTTATGGCAGGATTTAAACTAAGTATTTATTCAGCAAACAGATTCTATTATTACATATACGTTGCATCAAACAGCCTACAGAGTCTATTTAATAGGAACAGCTATGAACAACAGCAAACAGAACGCATCACTGAACTACAGCAACATCTCCTAATTAAACTGAGGGATTTCTTCAGAAAAACACAGTCAGTGGGGAATAATAGCATTTTACAAGTTATGTGAATAAGGCCAATCTCTATCACTTATAGCAATGTGGTCTCCAGAAGTAATGAATGGGGGGGGAAATAATCGAATCATGTCTATTCTGGCTGGGAATAATGGTGTCAATATATGCAACCTCTTTTTTTGCCATATGCCAGTCTGAATCTTGTTTGTAAAATTTTTGCTTTCGGACAGAGCTGTTCATTATTCTGCCATTAACACTCACTCTGGACAAATGTGTTGTTTCTTAGCTACAGCCACTCTCTTTGCCTTTTGTTCCATGATATTGTTGTCCAGCCCTCTACCCTATCCCAGACCTTCCCTTTAGTTCTTCCTCCTCCTCCCCCATTTCAAAGGCATGAAGCCCATCACTTTTCTACCTTCCTTCAGCTCTGAAGAAGAGTCATATTCGACTTGAAACGTTACCTCTGTTTCTCTCTCCACAGATGCTGCCAGACCAGCTGAGTATTTCCAGCACTTTCTGTTTTTATTACAGATTTCCAAAATCCACGGTATTTTGCTTTTACGTCAAGGATAACTTCCCTGCTCATCTTCAAAATAGCAGCTGTGGGATATTGTACATCCATTGGTGAGGGTAGACAGGGCCTCAGTTTCACACCTCACCTGAAAGATGGCACCTCTGACAATGCAGAACTCCCTCAGCCTTGATTTTATGCTTAAGGCTCTGGAATGTTACTTGAACCTACAACCTTCTGACTCAGACAAAAGTGCTACCGCTGAGCCATGGTTAACACCTGTTGGAAGGGTTGTCATTTTTTAAGTTCATTCATGGGTAGTGAGCATCACTGGCTCTGCTTATCCTCCAGTTGTCCTTGAGAAGTTGGTGGTGAGCCATCATCTTAAACCAGTCCAGTGTAGGTACACTCGCAGTGCTGTTAGGAAGAGAGTTCAAGTTTTGATCCAGCGACACAGAAAGAACGATGATAAAGTTCCAAGTCAGGATGGGTGAGTGGCTTGAAGGGGACCTTGCAGGTGGTGGTGTTCCCATGTATCTGCTGCCTTTGTCCCTCCAGGTGGTAGAGGTCGCGGGTTTGGAAGGTGCTGTCGAAGGAGCCTTGGTAAGTTGCTGCAGTGCATCTTGTAGATGGTACACACTGCTGCCAATGTGCGTCGGAGGTGGAAGGAGTGAATGTTTAAGGTGATGGATGGGCTGCTTTGTCCTGGATGGTGTCCAGCTTCTTGAGTGTTGTTGGAGCTGCGCTTGTCCAGGCAAGTGGAAAATATTCCATCACACTCCTGACTTGTGTTTATAGATGGTGGACAGGCTTTGGGGAGTCTGTAGGTGAGTTACCTTCTGCAGAATTTCCCAGTGTCTGACCTGCTCTTGTAGCCGTGGTATTTATATGGCTGGTCCAGTTACGTTTTTTATGAATGAAATATTAAATTGGGACTCCATCTGCCCTTTAAGGTGGATGTAAACGATCAAATGGCACTACTCAAAGAAAAGGGGGAATTCTCTCTGGTCCTGGTCAATATTTATCTCTCAACCATCAAAAAAAAATGCAGTAATTGTTCCATTGCTCTTTTTTGGAGCTTACTGTGTTCAAATTGTCTATTGCCTTTGTTACATTACAATCAATTACAGCCAATGCAGGACAGCGAGCAAGGGGATAATGTGTGAATGGGACTTGATGCGAGTTAGGACACAGGCAGCAGAGTTGTGAATGACCTCAAGTTTGCACAGGGTAGAACCAGACAGACCAGTCAAGATTGCAATGAAATAATCAAGTCTCGGTGTGACAAAGGCAAACATAAATAAATAAAGGTAAGAGTTCTCCAATATTTTTATAATCAATAAACAATAGGCTTCAAAGAAAACGGGAAAATAAAATTCCATTTTTTGTTAAATGCCCCTATGAATTTGTTCACTGGATTTTGCTCGCAATAGTATAATCTTTAATCACTGGAAACTCCAGGCCAATCCTGAAGTGTTGGTAACCACAAACAGAGTTACGTTTTATCAGCATCTGTGACAAGTATTAAAAGGGATGACTCGATTTTTCTGTCTGAGGGATGTTCCTCATTTCTGGATCAGTCGGACAAACTGTACAAGGAGTTTTTGACAGCAGGAAAGTCCCAAAAGAGTGACGTGACTTCCTCAAGTTGTATCCCTAAGCTTTTCGAGAAAAGGCAATGGGATGGACGGGGGCCTCATTGCTCACACTATCAGTGTTGCAATAATCATGCAATCACTTGGACAGAGAGCTGCATTAAAGTTAAAAATAAAATCACACAACTTCCTTTTTGGGTGCATATTGCGAGGAGGAAACTCTCCGCTAAAACACCTCTCCAATTCTGATTACTCAGATAACCTCTCTGTTATGGCACAGCCGATGGTAAATGCTGAGCTGCTCAAATCCCGAAGGGAAACTTGAAACGACTACCACAACTGTTTTGCAGTTTGTATATTTATTTTGAGATGCATGCCTTGAATTCAGTAAAAAGAAGGCCACTGAGGCTTAGAGGTTTTTTACAAAACTAAATTAAACATTTATTAATAAAATAAGTAATTTTAAGTACATACATCAGTCTACAAATTACTACTATGATAACTGCTAGCTCCCCTGATTAATCTAACTCCCAGTTACACCTCCGTTAAGGCAACAGTAAAACGTACATTTTAAAAGACCCAGGCAAAGTAATTTGATATCCTGAACAGTCGAATTCAAAGTGAGGTTTCTTAACTTCAGTTCTTTGTAGACAGCAGCTTGAGGCTTAGACCCTGGAGGCTTTTCACACTTGTGTTAGATCTTAAAATGCCAGCCCTTATACACAGCCTTCTCTCTTTTATACATATTTTTCTCTTTGAATTCAAATTCCCATTGTTTCACTATGTCTTTGGACTTTACCTCTCTAATAATAAAAATCTATCATAACGCCAATTTTACCAGTAATCTTTGGGAAAAATAAACACGCATGTTTCTTAACTTCTTCAAAATAGTGCCAAGTCTGAGGCACCAGTGACATGTTTATGTCTGCTTGAGAAGGCAGACAGCGCCTCGGTTTAAACACTTCATCTGAAATGTGGCACCTCTGACAGTGCAGCACCCCCTTCAGTCGCTGAAGCGTCAGCCTAGATTTTTGTTTTCAAGTTTCTGGGAGTGGGTCTCAAAACCCCAACCTTCTAACTGAGAGGTAAGAGTGCGACCCAGCTGAGGTATGGCTAACATTGGAAAGATCAGAGGCTGGGGTTGGGGGTGGGGGTGAGGGTGCAGGGGAGCAGAGGTCAGAGGTTGGAAGGGGAAATCATGGGTTGAAGCAACGGAAAGTCTTTATTGAATGTGGGGTTTGGAGAAGCAATCCTCCTCCTCTGGCCTTCACATTCAGGTATGTAAATGTGAATATTTTGCAGGCAGCCCCAAGGTTCTGTTTGACTGAGTGCAGCTGGTGCTGATGATTTTTGCCTCAAGGGAAAACAAGCAGAAGGCTGAACAAGGTGTTACGCCTCTTATCTGCAAGTGCAAAGGGAAATAAATACAAATTTATATAACGCCAATCATAAACTCAGGGCATCCCAATGTGTTTTACAGCCAATGAAGTACTTTTGAGGTGCAGTCAAATGTGACGTGGAACAGTCGCACCCAACTTGTGCACAGCAATGTCCCACAAACAGCAAAGTGTTGATGACTAGACCATAAAGTTTTTTTTCAGTAATGTTAGTTGAACAATAAATGTTGGCTAGGATACATAGGAAGTTAACAAGATCAGGAACCACAACATCAAGGGGTCACTGAAGATTGTGGGAGCATCAAAGAAAGAAGCTGAGAAGAGATTGAAATAGTGTGGTCATCTGATGTGGGGTAAGAGAGGGCACGAGAGATGCAGTGGTTTCTGTCGAGGTTCATCCCGAGCAGTTCTGTGACACAGGACTCTGTGCTCTACGGGCTGTTCCCAGGGACACACACCGAGACAAACATCAACTGCAGCTGGAGGATCATCAACTCGGTGAAAGACGCTCTTTGGTCTGCCCAAAACTTGTTGGTCTTCTAGCGCAAAGAGTTGTCCCCGACCGAGTGTTGCAGACTGGCACATTCCAAAGTCCAGGACTACGTGCTGAGGGACGCACTAAAGCTTGGGGCAGCCGCCGCAAAGGCGGAATGGGGAAAGGTCGCTGTCTAAGACCTTTCTGCCACAGAGCACCGAGGGACTGGGAACTGTTGAGAGCCCCTCGGGCTGTACAGCCCAAAATGAATGTCTGAAAATGATTGTAATATTCATTGTTTGTACTGATGCACCTTGTGATACATGTTGTAAAAGTTGAACCTGATTGTACCTTTGTAACGGTGATTTTGAAATGGTTTGGAATGTGGTTGAAGATATTTTATGAATAAAGTATACTTTTGCAAAAAATAAAGAGAGGGCACGTGGTGAGGGGAGTGATGGAGAAGGGACTGCCATGAAGAAGGAGAAGAGGTTAAGACCAGATGGAAAGATGCTGTGGCGAGGGACTTAAACGCAATGGGATTAGAGGAGGAATGTGTGACTGACAGGAGGAGATTTTGAAGGGTGATTAGTTAACATTGTGGTGTCGGCAAGTAAAATGGGAAAAGCTGAAAGAAGAATAAGAAGAATATATGTAGGAAAACTCTTGTGCCTTCTTCAAAATAGAGAAATAATAACTTGGCAAGGGGAGGGGGATCGGGACGTAGCAACAGAGAAGAGAGGCAAGATGCACAGAAAACTAGGACAGACAAACAACAACAGGAAAAATAATAGTGTAGGAAAAGTAGGAATTAGATGGTGGTTTTAAGCAAAGCCAACTAGCATGGTGTTGGAATGCATGTGAGTTAACACAAGCTGTGTTCCAGATAAGGTTGATGACTTACAGGCACAGCATGGAGTTGCGATATAGTGACTGTAATGGAGAAATGGCTTAAAAGCCGGCAGGAATGGAAACTAATTGTTGCTGCCTACAATGTATACAGGAGGAAAAGGGCAGAAACATAACAGGAAAAGGGGTAGCAGTATTAATTGAGGTTAGTATTACAGTTCTACACAGGGACAGTTTTGATCTCTTTATTTAAGAAAGGATATAATAGCAGTTCATAGAAGGTTCATATGACTGATTCCTGGGATGAAGGGGTTATCTTATGAGGAAAGGTTGGACTGGCTGGGCCTGTATCCACTGGAGTTTAGAAGAGATCTTATTGAATCACATAAAATCCTGAGGGGACTTGACAGGGTGGATGCCTAGAGAATGTTTCCCCTTATGAGAGAGACTAGAACTAGAGGATGAGCATAGAATCAAGGGGTCTCTCATTTAAGATGGAGTTGAGGAGAATTTTTTTTCTCAGTGGGTTGTTAGTCTATGGAATTCTCTTCCCCAAAGAGCAGTGGAGGCAGGGTCATTGAATATTTTTAAGGCTGAGTGAGATAGACTCTTGATTAACAAGGGAGTCAACAGGGGGTAGACAGGAAAGTAGAGTTGAGGCCACAATCAGATCAGCCATGATCTTATCAAATGGCAGAGCAGGCCTGTGTCCAGACGGGGTTTTGGGGATTGTCTATTCCCACAAAGTATGCTGCTCAAGTCTGTAGCTTCTCAAAACCATTATTCTTTATTTCCAGCAAGTATTTACGCATTTGGACCTCTATCTGAGATTGGAATTTCTCCTCCTTCCAGATTTCTCTTACTTCTTTGTCATGTGATCTAACATTATTATACATCAGCATTATGCGTGCATCAGATGTTAACCCTCTACATCTCCCCCCAAGTCTTTATCCCTATCATATTTACATCCTCCTACACCTCCCCTCAAAGTCTCAGATTTCACAGGGTTATTCTCTGAGGTGCCCTGACCAATCGCCCTGATCTCATTCTGATCTCCTTTTCAGGTCCAGGATATTCCATACTCTCCCGTCTATTGGTGTGAGTGTTCTTCTCCTGGGTGGCTATAAAGGTTTGTAATAAGTCTTTCTTCTTCTTCATCAGGGTCTGAGTAGTAAGCCCAAGTTTCTATTGGCTTTCTCTTGTCAAGAAGATATAATAATTCTCATAATGTTATTGGAATTGATTGTAAAATAGAGTAATAGTGGAATGTGTCTATACATGTGTGTGTATGTGTGTGTGTGTGTGTGCGTGTGATTGTGTGTAAGACTTAATTGAATTAGTCTGGGTGCTTTGATCTAAGAGAGGTTAGGTTTGAAATGTTAATTAGATAAACATGGGGAAGTTGAGAAACATAGGTGTCAAAGGAACATTTGCACTTTGAAATAAACCGGACTAGATTGTTTTCAAAGGAGGGGTGAAATGTGTCGCCTAGCCAGGTGAAGTTTAGAAACAGTGTGTTTATTTTTCCCAAAGATTACTGGTAAAACATGCTATGAGAAAGATTTATTATCAGAAAGATAAAGTCCAAAGACATAGTGAAACAATAATGGGCATTTGCATTCAAAGAGGAAGATGTGTGCGGGGAAGCTTCAAAAAGTAGCGTCAGCACAAAGGTGAGAGCTGATAGGTGAGTAGTGGGTAAGTGTTTTTCTCCAGTTTTTTTTCTCCAGTTTAAAATAGATTAAGCTAAAGAAAGGTAAGGCTTCTAGATTTTATTTAAAGTACATAAATAATTTAAAGCTTTTTACTGTATTTAACTTAAAGTAAGGTTCTTTTTTCAACTAGAGGCATGGCAGGGCAGCTCAGTCCCGTGTTATGTACCGCCTGCAACATGTGGGAAGTCCTAGACGCTCCTTGCGCTCTGACCGACCACGTGTGCAGGAAGTGCCACCAGCTGCAGCTACATGAGCTCCAAGTTTCGGAGCTTGAGCTGGAGGCACTGAGGTGCATCCGCGAGGCTGAGAGTTTTCGTGGATAGCATGTTTTTAGATGTAGTCACCCCACAGCTTACTGAAGTGCAGACAGAGAGGGAATGGGTGACCATCAGTCAAAAGAAAGGTGTCAGGCAGGCAGTCAGGAAATCCCCAGGGTGCATCTCGCTCGAGAACCATTTTTCTGTGCCGGTCCTTCTGGGGAGTGCAGCCATGCTCACGGCACTGTGAGTGGCTCAGCTGTACAGGATGGGAGGAAAAAGAGGGGAAGAGCAATAGTGGTAGGAGACTCGATAGTAAGGGGAACAGAGAAGCGTTTCTGCGGCTGTAGACGTGACTCCAGGATGGTATGTTACCTCCCTGGTGCCAGGGTCAAGGATGTCACTGAATGGCTGCAGGACATTCTAAAGGAGGAGGGCAAACAGACAGAGATCGTGGCAAAATTTTGGTACCAACGACATAGGTAGAAAGAGGGATGAGGCCCTGCAAGCAGAATTTAGGGAGCTAGGAAACAGATTAAAAAACAAGACCCCAAAGGTAGTAATCTCTGGATTACTTCCGGTGCCACGTAATAGTGAGTATAGAAATAGGAGGTTAGCCCAGATGAATGCGTGGCTGGAGAGATGGTGCAGGAGGGAGGGCTTTAGATCTCTGGGACATTGGGACCATTTCTGGGGGCGGTGGGACCTATACAAGGCGGACGGGTTGCACCTGAACCGGAATGGGACCAACATCCTTGTGGGGAGGTTTGCTAGTGCTGTTGGGGAGGGTTTAAACTAACTTGGCAGGGGGTGGAATCCTGAGAGGAGGATCAGCAGGGGGAGACGCACAGCCAAAATTAGAAGAGAGAGCAAGTAGGTCTGGAAGGCATAGAAATTATAGGCCAGTTAAGGCACAAGGGAGCTTGGCAAGGTTGAATGGTATTTATTTTAATGCAAGAAGTCTGACGAATAAGGCAGATGAGTTGAGGGCACAAATTAACACATGGAAGTATGATGTCATTGCTGTCACGGAGACATGGTTGAGAGAGGGGCAGGATTGGCAGCTCAATATTTCAAGATATAGGGTCTTCAGGGGAGACAGGGAAGGAGGTAAAAGAGGAGGGGGTATCGCAATATTGACCAAGGAATCAATTACAGCAGTAAGGAGGGATGACATCTTCGAAGGCTCCTTAAATGAAGTCACATGGGTAGAACTTAAAAACAAAAAAGGAGCAATCACATTGCTGGGAGTGTACTATAGGCCCCCAAACAGTCAGAGAGAAATAGAAGAGCAGATATGTAGGCAAATTTCAGAGAAGTGTAAAAATAATAGGGTAGTAATAGTGGGGAATTTCAACTTATCCAACATTAAATGGGTTTGTCATAGTGTGATAGGTTTAGAGGGAGCGGAATTCTTAAAATGCATCCAGGAAAGCTTTTTAAGCCAGTACGTAGAAAGTCCTACAAGAGATGGGGCAGTCCTGGATTTAATTTTAAGGAATGAAGCCAGGCAAGTGATAGAGGTATCAGTGGGGGAGCATTTTGCAGATAGTGATCATAGCTCCATTAGATTCAAGGTTGTTATGGAAAAGGACAAGGATGGGCCAGAAATCAGAGTTCTAAATTGGGGGAAGGCCGATTTTAAGAAGATCAGATATGATTTGGCCAGAGTGGACTGGGAGCAGATACTTTTAGGTAAAACTGCGTCAGAGCAGTGGGACTCATTCAAGAAGGAAATAGGGAGAGTACAGGACCAACATATTCCAGTAAAGACAAAGGGCTGGACCAACAAATCCAGGGAACCCTGGATGTTGAGAGATATACAGGATTGGATAAAGAGAGAAAGGGAGGTTTATGGCAGATACCGAGGGCTCAAAACAGCAGAAGCCCGAGAGGAATATAGAATGTGTAGGGGGGAACTTAAAAAGGAAATTAGGAGAGCAAAAAGGGGACATGAAAATACATTGGCAGGTAAAATAAAGGAAAATCCAAAGTTATTTTACAAGTACATTAAGAGTAAGAGGATAACTAGGGAAAGAGTAGGGTCCATTAAGGACCATAGTGGTAATTTGTGTGTGAAGCCAGAAGACGTAGGGAGGGTTCTAAATGAATACTTTGTGTCGGTGTTCACAAGTGAGAGGGATGACGTGGGTATGGAAATTAGGCAGAAGGATTGTGATATAATTAAAGAAATTAGCATAGAAAGGGAGGAAGTTCTAAGTGGTCTGGCAGGCTTGAAAGTAGATAAATCTCCAGGCCTGGATGAAATGTATCCCAGGCTGTTGAGTGAGGCAAGGGAGGAGGTAGCAGGAGTGCTGGCAATAATTTTCAATACCTCTCTGACCACAGGAGAGGTGCCAGGGGACTGGAGGACAGCCAATTATTCAAGAAGGGAGGAAGGGATAAACCAAGGAACTACAGGCCAGTCAGTCTAACCTCAGTGGTGGAGAAACTATTGGAAGCAATTCTGAGGGACAGAATTAATCTACACTTGGAGAGGCAGGGATTAATCAAGGACAGTCAGCATGGTTTTGTTAAGGGGAGGTCATGTATCACCAATTTGATTGAATTTTTCGAAGAGGTGACCAGGTGTGTAGATGAGGGCAATGCATTTGACGCAGTCTACTTGGACTTCAGCAAGGCTTTTGATAAGGTCCCGCATGGGAGACTGATAACGAAGGTAAGAGCCCATGGGATCCAAGGCAATTTGGCAAATTGGATCCAGAATTGGCTGAGTGGCAGGAAGCAGAGGGTGATGGTAGAGGAGTGTTTTTTGTGACTGGATGCCTGCTCCAGTGGGGTTCCACAGGGATCAGTGTTGGGTCCCTTGCTGTTTGTGGTATTTATAAATGATTTAGACTTGAATGTAGGAGGGTTGATCAGTAAGTTCGCAGATGACACGAAAATTGGTGGGTTGGTAAATAGTGAGGAGGATAGCCTTAGATTCCAGGAGGATATAGACGGGCTGGTCAGATGGGCTGATCAGTGGCAAATGGAATTTAATCCGGATAAGTGTGAGGTGATGCACTTGGATAGGACAAACAAGGCATGGGAATACACGATGAATGGTAGAACCCTGGGAAGTACCGAGGATCAGAGTATGTCCACCAGTCCCTTAAGGTAGCGGGACAGGTAGATGAGGCGGTTAAGAAGGCATATGGGATACTTGCCTTTATTAGCCGAGGCTTAGAATATAAGAGCAGGGAGGTTATGCTGGAACTGTATAAAACGCTGGTTAGGCCACAGCTAGAGTACTGCGTGCAGTTCTGGAATCCGCATTATCGGAAGTATGTGATTGCACTAGAGAGAGTGCAGAGGAGATTTACCGGGATGTTGCCTGGGCTGGAGAGTTTTAGTTATGAGGAGAGATTGGATAGACTGGGGTTATTTTCCCCGGAGCAGAGGAGATTGAGAGGGGACATGATTGAGGCGTATAAAATTATGAGGGGCATAGATAGGGTAGACAGGGAGGAACTTTTCCCCTTGATGGAGGGATCAATAACCAGGGGGCATAGATTTAAGGTAAGGGACAGGAGGTTTGGAGGGGATGTGAGGAAGAATTTTTTCACCCAGAGGGTGGTGGGAATCTGGAACTCACTGCCTGAAAGGGTGGTAGAAGCAGATACCCTCATAACATTTAAGAAGTATTTGGATGTGCACTTGCGATGCCATGGTATAAAAGGCTATGGGCCTAGTGCTGGGAAGTGGGATAGTTCAGTACTTGTTTGACAGGCACAGACTCGATGGGCTGAAGGGCCTTTTTCTGTGCTGTAGACCTCTATGACTCTATGGGAAAAATTTCCCTCCATTAGGGGGGAAGTGCAGGTGCATGCGCGGGCAGGCATGCTTCCGATCGGCACCCCCTAAGCGCTCCCTGTGTGGGCGGGAGGGGATTCCCTCAGCCAGGAGAGTGCCCTTTCACGCATACGCACTAAAGAGTTCACAGATCTCCCTGAGGCTAAGCGTTGCCTCAGGGAGATTGGCTCGGAATTAAAATTTTTAATAGAAATGATGAAGAGGTTTCCCTGACATGTCCCCTCATGTCACACTGTCACATGAGTTGGGACATGTCCTTTACTTTTATTGAAAGATTTGATAAAAATTTAAATACCCTCATGAAATCTCATCCCGCTTTTTCCGAAGCCCACCAGGGCTCCCAGCCTGCCCGCCAACCTTAAGGTTGGACGGGCAGGTCCATTAATTTCCTTAATTAGTTTTTCAATGGCCTCAATAGGCTGTTGACAGGTCGGCGGGCGCACAGCTGACACAACTGCGCCCCCGCTGACCTGAAAATGGAAATTACGCGGGGTGACATCGGGAGTTCCATCCAACGTCATCCCACGTTATTTTACGCATCGGCGAGCGGGCCCCGCCCCTGCGCGCTGACCGGAAGATCCTGCCCTATGACTCTATGACAGAATGATTGCTGTGCTCTCGCACAACACTTTGCTATTCCTAGATGACCTTGAAGTCTTTGAAGACTATCAAGCCAAAGTGTTCTTGGTGTGACTAGCCTCTCATTGAAGACTAGGAAGACGTCAATGATAGCGAGCTGCTTGCACTGTTCAAAGTACTGCGTTAGTATCAGATCAGTGGCGATATAGCCTGGCCATCCTTCCAGACAATATTCCTGGACTTGGAGACATTCTTCAACTCATTGCCGGGCTTCCTTTATTTCCTGTAACTTTTTTGCAGTAGCTGGTAAGTACTGAGTGATTAAGGATGTGTTATGATCCCAGCTGATGTTACCACCGGACAAGCCTGATCCTAGGGTGGAACCCAGCTTGATAGATCTTAACTTTTCATTTTTGTTTAGGTACGTGGAGTGTGGCTGCTGAACGGAGTCACCGGAGTCAGCTAATGAACTTATAACAAAATAATATAACATTTATTTAACAAGAAAAGATTAACTATATTACAATATTCCTTCACCAACAATTATCTTTACAGATAAATACAGATTTGTAAAGGTAACACAAGTTGCAAAAGCTATCTTATAGTCTAGTGTTCACAGTAAGTACACAATCCATGTAAACCAATAGGTGACCTGTGGTCAGACACACCACACTCTGACACCAAGGGCAGGAATTTCCGCTTGGTGTGCAGGCACATGCCCGACCCGCCTGAGTGTGAAATAGCACGCAAGGTGAGCGTGCCGACGTCATCACGCACTCAAGCGATATTTTGGTGGACGAGCGCGCGCGAGAGTTGGTAGCGCGCCCACCGACAATTAAGGGGCCTATTAAGGCCATTAATCAAATAATTAACATGTATTTTTCGCTGCCTGTCCGACATTATGGTTGGTGGGCAGGCAAATCGACCAGGCAGCCTTTGTATTTTTTAGCAAACCTCATTCACGGGCGGGATGAGGTTTCCATTATCAAATAAAAGAAAGAAAAAGTTTTGGGCAGAATTTTTATTGCGTTTCTGTTCATGTGAATGAGTCCCATGTGGGGACATTTTTTTCAGATTTTCAAAGTCTTTATTTTTTGTTTTAAGTCTGTCAACTCCCTGAGGCAGCTCTGTGCCTTCAGGGAGCTTTCAATGCGCGCTCCCCCGTTCACGCGCAGGCTTTTGCGCTCGCCCTCCTCCCACCCCCACACCAGCAGCCATTAATTGGGCAGCCAGTGTGAAATCGTGGTCGGGGGCTGATCGCGGGTGGTGGGTCATTTCCTGGCCGCTCCTGGGCCCGCCTGCTGCACCTACCTGATGACCCGAAAAGATGCCACCCCAAACAGATACTATGGATCTCTCATCAACTCTCCCCCAGACGCTTATTACACTGTGAGCCAACCAGTCTCACTGAACTCCGTCTTTCACACACAGGTTTCCAATCTTCCACTTTCCAAGGACTTTGCTTGAGAATCTTCTCCCAAACTGATGCTTACTCTCAGATGCCTTCTGCAAGGGTTCACCTCCAGGGTTTCGAACTCTCCTTCCAATGTTCCTCTTCCCTGGGTCGCCACATACATTCATGCTTTCTTCCACGCACTCCCTCTCACCGACTCAGCCGTCAACAGTACACCACTGCTTCACATGCCCATAGCAAAGAGTTACAGGCCTTCAGCTGTCTCTTTGGACCTTCTGACATCTCACAAGCCGTTCTCACTTTAAATCTGCTTCCTGCAGCTTTCTCCCTTTAAGCTTGAAGTTTTCCTCTGCTCCTCACTCTTAACTTCACTTAACAGGACCTTTTCCAGGGTCCTGTCCTTCCTTTGACTAGAAGGTCTGCTTGGGATCTTTCCTGTTCCACTCCCCTGGATTTGGGGACCTTTCTTCATTAGCTTGGGCCTTGCTATCTGTCCCTTTGCTCCAGTCTCTCTCTGACAGCTACTTTCAACCAAATGAACTCAAACTGCTTTCTCTTTAATATATGTCTGTGGGTGGGTCTTCCTCTCTTGACCCCTGTTGCTAGGCAACAGCAGTTTTTTCTACTCTAGTGTTTGCTTTAACTTCTCTTCCAGCCATAAAACTCATTAGAAATACAGGTATACAAACAGAGCTTTAGACCTCCTGTCTCCCTCAAAAATAAAATTAGATCCCAGGTTTCACATTTTAAGGTGAAACTAAAACTCAATTTGACCTTTTCTTGACGCACAAATTCAGAAATACAAATCAAACTTAAACATTAAAGCTAAAACTCATTCCTAACACCCACAAATAGCAAATATAACTTACCTAAACTGTCTCTATTTCCTAACAGATGTATATGCTTCAACCTCCTCAGTGTGGTGTAAATCTTCTTGTTTGGTTCCTTCTGATGGTATTCATGACAGTATGTCTGCCATTGCTTGATACTTCCCTTGCACATACTCTGTAATGGAGTCATATCTCATCAACCTTAATCTGAGCTGTTGGATTCTGGGTGGCATCTTAGCAATTTCTTTCAGAAGGGTGACTTATGGCTTATGGCCTGTTGCAATTTGAAACCAATCCCATAACATAGTCGGAAAAATTTTTGCACGCCCATGTTGCTGCCAGTGCTTTTTCCATTACGGTATGTCGTTGTTCTATTTCTGTCAGTGGCCTAGAGGCAGAGTAGACTGGTCTAAGCTTGCCATCTCTCAGCACTTGAAATAAAACTGCCCCCAGACCTGTAAATGATGAATCTGCTGCTACTATGGTCAATATTTCTGGGTCATAATATGCCAAGATTTCAGAAGAGATTAAAAGTTGTTTAATCCTTTGGAAAGCATTTTGCCAGTCCACACTCCAGCATCACTGTTGACCCTGTCTTAACAGCTGCCTCAAAGGCTTGTTGACATCTGCTAAATTTAGTAGGAATTTCCCTACTTGGTTGACCATCCCAGGGAATCTTTGAAGCTCAAGTCATGTTCCTGGGTTAGGGAAATTCTCTGATTACCTTTGTACTTTGTGGATCAACTGTGATTCCAGCGGCTTGTACTTTGTGACTCAGAAGCTTGATCATAGATTTGGCAAACTCACATTTTTCATTCAATGTTTCCTGAGTTGCGTTTGCCTCGTATTTCTGTACAGCGTTTCACTAATGTTAAATCCTCTCTTGACTGTGAAAAATCTGATAATGCTTCATCTAGGACCCCGACTACGATTCTGTCGCGAATCAGCTAAGATTTCGTACTCGCAATTCCCTGCCAGCCTACAGAAATTGTTGATGATCGAATCCATGCTTTTGCCTGGTCTTTGCTTTCTTTTGTTAACTTTAGCCCTCTTTATTATTAAATTCTGATGGACACTGAAATAAGAATTGAAAGCTTGCAGAACTTCTTCCTAAGAAGTTGAAGTCTCATCAACCCCTTGCCTTGCTATTACGTCGTCAGTGATAGATCCTACTGCATAAATTAATGTACTGACCTGGGTCTTTTTGATCTTTTTAATGTAATTCTGAAGCAGTTCTGGACCTTGTGAACCTTGTTCTCCAGTTGCCTCAGTTCTGGGCCTGTTGCGAGCCTTCTGCACTCTGAAATGGTTCTGGGAGTTGTAGTGTGTATTCTATGCTTCTGTTGAGCCCTGGAGTTGTTCCTGCTTCTGTGCTGCTGCTTGCTGCTTTGGGCCTGTGCTTGCTGCTGTATAGTCTCCGGGCCTGGGTCTCAGCTTGTGTCTGCTGCTCCCGTGATGTTCCGATGCCTTGGTGAGTGTTAATTTTCTTTTCCTTTTGTCCTTCCTTTGAGGATCTCTTTTTCTTGCCAGACTCGTATCTTCTTTTTAAGATCTTCTGGGTCTTTTACATACAGCCACCAAGTTTCATTGTGTAGTTGGTGTCCAAATAGGGGTTTTGGGGATTGAATATTCTCCAAAAATATTCTGCTCAAATCTGTAGTTTCTCAAAACTATTACTCTTTATTTAGAGCAAGTATTTATGCATTTGGACCTCTACATGAAGTTGGAGCTCCTCCTCCTTCTAGATCGCTCTTACTTCTTAGTCATGTGATCTGACATCATTGCATCAGCATCATGTATGCTTCTGATGTTAGCCCTTTACTCTACAGTTCAAGGGGTCAAATGGCCTACTCCTCCTTATTCGTATGATATACCAGAGGGTTCAAAGACTGAATCTGCTTGGTTAGAGTTAAGCAACGGAAAAGGAGCTGTTAAATTTGCCAGAGCCCCATATAGTGAGGAGGAGGTAAAGGAAAAAATCAGCCAGAAAATGTGAGAGGAATGTTAAAATAACAGAGCAATAACAGTAGGAGGCCTCAATTACCCTAATATAGACAGGGAATAAAGAGTGAAGGGCAAGGGGTTTGAAGAATTCCTAAAATATGTATTGGAGAACTTCCTTAATCAGTATGATTCTAGCCCAACAAGCAAGGAAGCAGTGCTGTATCTAGTTCTGGGAAATGAAGTAAGGCATGTGGAATGCATTGCAGTGGAAAAAGATCTGGTAATAATAACACATTGGCTCCCAGTCAAGCAACACCTCGATTTGAAAATTCTCAGCCTTGTTTTCAAATCCCTTCATGGCTTTGTCCCTCCCTATCTATGTAATCTTCTCCAACCCATTAACCCTCCGAGATCTCTGTGCTCCTCTAGTTCTGGCCTCTTGGGCATCCCCAATTTTAATTGCTCCACCATTGGGGGCTGTACCTTCAGCTGCCTGGGTACTAATTTCTGGAATTCTCTTCCTAAACCTCTCCGCCTTTAAGACACTCCTTAAAACCTTTGATTGACCAGGTATTTGGTCACCCATCTCAACATCTCCTTAAGTGTTTCAGTGTCAATTTTTTTCTGATTACACTGCTGTAAAGTGCCTTGGGGAGGTTTTACTACTGATGATTCTCTGGCTGGAAAGAACACATATGCAGTGGGGTCCCCCAGGGGTTGGTATTAGGCGTATTGCTTTTCTTGTTATACAGAAATTACCTCGGGGAGATGGTGGCTTGGTGGTAATTTAGTGATCCAGCAGTCCAGACTAATGCTCTGGGGACACTGGTTCAAATCCCATCATGGCAGCTAGTGGAATCTAAGTTCAATTAATAAATATAGAATATAAAGCTAGTCTCAGTGATGGTGGCTATGATAAATACCATTAATTGTTGTAAAAAACCCATCTGGCTCATTAATGTCCTTTAGGGAAAGAAATCTGCTGTCTTTACCCGGTCTGGCCTGTGTGTGACTCTGGACACACAGCAATGTGGTTGACTCTTAATTGCCCTCTGAAATAGCCTAGCAAGCCACTCAGCTCAAGGACAATTCGGGATGGGCAACAAATACTGGCCTTACCAGTGATGTCCACATCCCGTGAAAGAATAAAGGAAAAAACACGGGTCTAGGGAGTACAATTTTGAGGTTTGGCAACATAGTAAATAATGAACAACAGGATAGCCGCAGACTTCAGGAAGACATAAATCGTCAGTGAAATAGGCAGGCATATGGCTAGTGCAATTCAATATGAGGGAAGTGATGCACTTGGGGAGGAACAACATGGAGAGACAATATAATTCTAAATGGTACTATTTTGGGGGGCTGCAAAAGCAGAGAGAACAAGTAGGTACATATTCCCAAATCCTTGACTGACAAGGTAGTTGAGAAAGCATATGGGATACTTGGCTTGTAAATAGAGACATTAAATATAAAAGCAAGGAAGTCATGCTAAACCTTTACAAATCACTGGTTAAACCTCAGCCTGGAGTATTGTGTGCAATTCTGGGCACCACACTTTAGGAAGGATGTCAAGGTTCCTTGGGAAAGGGTACAGAGCAGGTTTAACCAGGATTATATCTGGTGTGAGGGGCTTCAGTTATGTAGAGAGATCGGAGAAGCTGGGATTGTTCTCCTTAAAGCAGAGAAGGTTAAAGGTAGACCACAAAATTATGAGAGGATAGCATAAATAGGAAGAAACTGTTTTCACTGGTAAGTGGGTCAGAGATTTAAAATAATTTGCAAAAGGACTAGGTGGAAAATGAGGGGGATCAATTTCACATGCAGAATTGTTATAATCTGGAATGCACTACCTAAAAGGGTGGTGGAATCAAATTCTGCAGGAGCTTTCAAAGGTAATTTGTTATTTAGTTGAAGAGAACTAATTGCAGAATTGTGAGGAGAAAGCTGGAGCGTGGGATTAAATTGGACAGCTCTTTTAAAGTGCTGGTACTGGCATAAGGTGCTTTATGGACTGTAAGGTTCTATGATTCTAGTGCCAGAGATCTTTAATGCCCACCTGAGATGGTAAATGGAGTATCTGTTTAACTTCTCAGCCAAAAGACAGCATCCCTGACTGTGCAGCACTCCCCTAATATTTGCAGTCGGTGTGTCAGATGCTGCAAGTATCTGCAGTTGGACTAAGAACCCACAACCTTCTCACCTCAGCGGCGAGAGCGCTACCCGACTGAGCCACAGTCGACACGTCGATGATCAAAACAAAATCAACTGGTTGGGACATCTGTGGACTCGATAAGATGCTTTACAAATGCAAAATCCTTCTTTAATTCATATACAGAAATTTAACAAGGAGCGACTGAGCACAAGATCCAACGTTTGATAGGTAAATCGTACTTTCTCTTGAGGTTTGGGTGCACTTGACAGTGGTCAGATAAGACAGACTGTGTAGGCGATTCATTACTGGCATTTCCTCTCTGCCGTGAACGCCTCCTGAAATAACAATTTCCTTGCCAGAGTAACATATTGTTATGTGGACTGTCCAGGAGGACATACGCCACACAGAAAATGAGTAGATAACAAGAGAATTTTTTTTTAAACGTTGTGCTGGGGAAGGGAGGTGTGCTGGAGGAAAACTCCCTGCTCTCCACTGAATAATGCCATAGGATCTTCCACCTCCACCTCGGCAGGCAAATGGGATTTAACACGTCAGTTTGACAATTCATCCGTTTTCAACATGCAGGTGCTTGGGCACACAGGGCCGGATGTCCCACAAAGTAGCGGGATGTGGAGTGCAGGATTGCTTTTCTTCCCTCCTCTGCAATCGCATGACGCAGCTCGATGGACAAGTTGTTACCATTTTGAACGACTGGTAGCAAGCCCCTCCCAGTCATTGAGGTCAATGCTGCTGAGCTTTGATGGGAGCTTCAGAGTGTCTTGAAGTGTTTTCTTTGCCTTCCCATGGAAAGTTGGCACTTTTAGAGTTAAATGCAATTGCAAGTGAAGCTCTGGTTACAACTAGATTGATAAGAACCAGGTGAATGTGGTTGCATCCAGCTGGACAAGAGTGGAAAGGCATTGGAGGACGTTGATATGGTCAACTGTGTCAAAGGCTGAAGACAGGTCGAGAAGGACGAGGAGGGAGAGTTTACCTTTGTCACAGTCAGATATTTGTCACTTTGATAAGGGCTGTTTTAGTACCACGGCAGAGGGGGAAAGCCAAATGGAGCGATTCCAACAGAGTCATGGGAAAGTTGGTCCCAGATTTGGGAGGTGACAGCACATTCAAGGGCTTTGGAGAGGAACAGGATGCGACAAAGAGGTCCATGAGCTCCTTGCACTTGTCGGAGATGTGGGTGGCGGAGTCGGGTTTAAGAAAGTGGTTTGTAGTGGAGGAGATAAGCTAGGTGTTACTTTGCATTCCTGGATGATCCTGGAATAAGCTATTCAGCTACTCGAGCCTTTCCTGAGATTCAATATTAAGTCCATTTACCTGCCTTGGTCCCATAGCCCGTAATACCCATACCTAAGGAAAATCAGTCGATTTCGGTTTTCAAATTTTCAACTGACTCTGCTTTTGCAGAGAGAGTTCCAGATTTCCACTACCCTTTTTGTGAAGAAATGCTTCCTGACATCACCTCTGAAAGGCCTGCCTCTAATTTTAAGGATATGCCCCTTTGTTCTGGACTTCACCAGAGGGAACAGTTTCCTCTTTTCTGCCCTACCCTTCTCCATCACCTCCTGCCAGCATTCCTTTTTCAATCCCGCTGTGTTTAAGTCTCTCGCCCCACATCTTTCCATCTTTTCTCCTTCTTTCTGGCAGTCCCATCTATAAAGCTATCTTATCTCAGCAAGGAAGTCAGCAGGATCAATGGAACTCAACTTAATGTCTCTTTGGGAAGAGAGGGTGGGAAGAAAACCAACATTGGTTGCCACTCCTGAGCACTCTCACCAGTAGCAATTACTGGAAGTGTGTGTAGATAGATATTGAATATGGACAGGATCGAGCATGATGCTAAGCAACAATGTCCTGCCAATACTCACAATGAAGGCTCACACACAAAATCCAGCCCTTTGTTTGAGAGCTGCCTGAGTCCATCTGTAGTAAGGACCAGCAACAGCTATTGAGAGAGCAGGAGAAGCCAGAGGAATAGATTGAGATGAAAAATTATTCACAGTGTAGGATTGGAATCCCCTCCAACTGGGAAATTTATGGAATATAATTTCAAGCCCACAGACATGGCTTGACCTCATGATTGGAACTATAAATTGCAAAAGTTGAGCTGCAGTCAGCAGTACAGGGCTAGGCAGCAAGGGGTTAATTCGGACATTTAGTAAAAAAGCAGTGACTCATCAAAAGGGTTTGGACATTGTGACATGACTCACTGAGGATAGTGTGCTGTAATATCAAACCCCAACTGCACTGCAACAAATGTGAATAACTGTTTATTCAACAAACTGTCATTATCCAGTGGCAAAAGAAAGAAATATGAATTGCTAACTTCTAACACTATAACTTAAACTCTACCTCCTTTTTGAATCCCTACACACACACACACACACACAACATGGATTTTAAGGATAGGGCAAAAAAATTCAAAAGCACCAATTCCGGAGCACAGGGTTCGATGGGTTGATTTTGATCTGCGTCTTCCAAATTCCTTTCAGTTCTTGTTGATGACATGAGGTGGTCTTCCAGCACTTTCAGTATTTAGTTCACTGGTTGAGAACTTGCTTTTCAATGTCTGTAACAGTGGTTTTCCCCTTTTCCTTTTTACAGGGGTTTCCTCAGAGAGAGAACAGGTTATAGAGATATGAGGAAAAGAGATTTTAGATGTTTTTTTCCTTTGCAGACCAGGAACTTTCTGCTGCCCTGCTTTTCACACAAAATCTTGGTCAACTGGTCAGGAGCCAACTTAAAATGCTGTTGTCAGGCAGCTCCCATGGTCCAGGACTCCTTTCCGGCACCATCCTGTTTTCACGGCACACTCTGTTCCAGGACTGCGACATTGTATATATCTCTCATCCTGTTCCAGTGGATGTGTCTTTCAACCTGCAGCCATTGTAATTGTAATCCACAGTCCAACTGAAAATAAAAAGATATGTTCTTTACAACTGACTGACTGCTATCAGGGAACAATAGTACTAGGGGAATGCCATTACCTGCCATTGACTAATTCAATCAAGAAGTCTGATTACCCAGTACAATGGCACAAAGGACATATCATCAATACAACACACTCAAGGAATTGTGCAACTAAGGACTGCACCACAGACAACAGTACTGGAAATAGGGTCATTCAGGCTCTCATTAACTTTGGAGCCAGGGTGATGTTACTGAGTCACATCAAACAGCAGGAGAAATGCTCATACAATGAGAATGGATAACATTCGTCTGGATACACCTTCTGTGGGAAAACCCCGTATTGTCTCAACCAGCAGGAGCTGATGACATTTGTCTGGACTTTGCATGGAATCAGCTAAATGGACATTGGAACAACAGGAAATAAGTTTTCACACACCTGAGTTAAGTTATTATAAGAGAAGAGCATGTCTGAGGTTTTGGGGCTGCAGTCAGAAGGAGGGTCAGGGCTAATCACCATGACTCAGGCCTACATTCTACACCGGACAAACTAGCCACATTGGAGATTATAAGTGTTTCAGCTATATCGTGGTGATATTAGCCTGAAGGTGAAGGTTTTGGACTGCAGTTGGAAGGAAGGTCGAGTTTGGTCACCTTGACTCAGGCCTACAGTTGACACTGGACAGACTAGCTGCGTTGGGATTGCAAGTTTCAGCCAAATCACAGTGAGATTGGTCTGAGGGTTTTATCTTCATGTTTGAGGACAAGGCGTGTTTTTTTTTTGCCTGTGTTTTTGTAAGTTTAAATCGAATCCTGGGGATTTTGTAGGGAGTTAGCATTTTTGTAAGTTTAAGCCCAAGTTGTGGTGACTTGGTGTCAGGTACTGGGAATAGGTTGTTTTGAATTTTGGGGTTTCGTACTGTGGGATTGTGGGTGACTCAATAAGAGCGATTGTGAATTATCAGCAGAAACTTGTCTCGCTGGCACTCTGTTCAAGTGTGAATCTGGTGTCACAAACTTGAGTGTGGGGAGGGTCTCTGAGGGAAAAGGGGAACCCCTACAGAACCCAGCGCTTTAAGGTACAGTCAGAGATGGAGTAACAAGTCTTTGACCAGAATTTGACATCCCCGCAGGTTGGCGCGTGCCCAACCCAAACAGATGTGAAATAGCGCGAGGTGACGCCAGGCAAGTGTCCCGACGTCAACGCACACTCGCATGGTATTTCGTTCGGTGGGCATGTGCAACAACTGGAAACGCGCCCGCCGACAATTAAGTGGGCAATTAAGCCCATTAATGATGCAATTAACAGTGATTTTACGTGGCCCGTCCACATTTACAGTTGGCGGACGGACCATTCATACTTTAGCTCAAACCATGATCCAGCGTGGGATGAAATATCCATGGGGGGGGGAATAAGATAAAAAGAGATATCTGGGTACTGGTTTTCTATGAAGTTATGCTTTCAGATACTAGATTGTGCTGTATGGATACATTCTGCCGCATTTTTGTCATTTCCTTCATGCGGTGGGGGTCCGCAGCTCCCTGGGGCAGCTGTCTGCCTTCAGGGAGCACTCTCGAAGTGCTCACCCAGCACCCTCAGTTACGCTGGAGCCCGTCCCCCCACCACCCAGGCAGTGCTGAGCGTTTCAGCACACGTTTCACGCTGGCTGGCTGTTAATTGGCCGGCCAGCGTGAAATCGCAGTCAGGGGCCAATTGCAGCTGGTGGCCCATTTTTTTCCCGTCCACTCCCGGGTCCTGCTGATCCCGCGTGTCCAACAACCGAGAAACTCGGGGCTTGGATTTTACAGAAGCATTTCTTTCCATGTCCCATCACTTCAGTAAAATGTAATAAGGCTGTCTCCTCCACATTTCACAAAAAACAAGGTTACTGGTTGAAATTATACCCTCAGTTCTTTCATACCTCAAACAAAGTTCCCCTTTCTCTGTCTCTCTCAAGCTGGTTAAGTTACATTCCAGTTAAATGTCAACCAGACTCTATCAGCAGATAGATATTCTAATTTATAGACAACAGTATAGTTACTAAGAAGATAATATTTTCTGACATTGCATAAAGAAAGGGCTGTATTTATATAACGCCTTTCACAACCTCAGGTGTCTCATGATACTTCAAAAGGAAAGACTTACATATATATAGCGCTTTTCACGACTACCAGATGTTTCAAAGCGCTACAGCCAATGATGCACATTTTGAAGTGTAGTGAATGCTGTAAAGTTGGAAACATGGCACCTAATTTACACAAAGCAAGCTCCCAAAACATCAATGGCCAGTTAATCTTCTCTTATGTTTTGACACTGACAGAGCAAAACAGAGCCAAACAGAGCAAAACATAGCCTAACAGAGCCAAGCAGAGCTAAACAGAGCAAAACAGAGCCAAACAGAGTCAAACAGAGCCAAACAGAGCCAAACAGAGCAAAACAGAGCCAAACAGAGCCAAGCAGAGCCAAACAGAGCCAAGCAGAGCCAAACAGAGCCAAACAGAGCGACATTGGTTGAAAAAAAGACTAGAATTTATAGTGCTTTTCACAACCACTGGATGTTTCAAAGTGCTTTACAGTCAATTAAGTACTTTTTTTTGAAGTGTAGTCACTATTGCAATGTACACAGCTGGCTGGCCAATTAACATTGCACACAGCAAGCTACCACAGACAATGCACTCATGATCAGGTCACCTGTTTTTTCTGACATCAGTTGAGGATTAATTATTGGCCAGGACACTGGGAAGAACTCCTCTGCTCTTTTCTTTGAAATAGCGTCCTGGGATCTTTTACATCCACCTGACAGGGCAGATGGGGGGTCTCAGTTTAACGCCACGTCCGAAAGACGGCACCTCCGACAGTGCAGCACTCCCTCATTACCGGGCTGGAGCATCAGCCTTGATTTTTGGAGTGGGACTTGAACCTAGAACCTTAAGACATAGAGGCAAGAGTGCCGCTCACTGAGCCACAGCTGACAAAACCAAAGTAACATTTGAAACATTACAACCCATGCATCAACAAGATGTTATCGGACAGATGAGAGGTCATTTTGATTTTTAGAAACTCAGCAGCTATGTTACGGGAAGAAAAGTGGAACACAACTGTGCAGTGGGGGGGGAGGGGGAAAGCATCACAATATGGCCTTGGCCTCTCCTATATGTTTAAAGAGTGGAATATACAGTAGAAAGAGTGGAGTAAAGCACCATACGGCTGCTATTCGTAGCATGTCATTCCCATAGAAAGCTATCATGCAAGCTTTATGTAGAGCGTCTATTGACACCATTGTCAGCCAGTGGATTGGAGGCGGGGCAGTACTTATGGCAGGATTCACAGCAACCAGTCCATCTCAAAGCAAACAACAGTCTATGGATGGAATTTTATGCCCCGGTTATGGCAGTGGCGGGGCCATAAAATGTGGCGAGCCATTCAAAGGTCCATTGACTTTGGTGGGACCGGAAAATCCCACTGAAGGGAGTGGCCGTAAAATTCCGTCTCCCATGTACCCTGTAAAGAGAGTCTATCTAAAAAGAGCCTCTTTGAACTACAGCAAACAGAATTCATGACTGAAATAGTAACTTCTCCCATTAAAGGACTATTCCATCCAGCAAAATACAGTGATTGGAGGGTAGAAAGGGGTGTAGGGAATCATGCCCAGATCACTAACCAGACACCCATACTGGCAAATGGGCACAATGTTGTTGTAGATGGCCCCAAAGGCTCACGCAGGCCAAGATTCACTGGGTGGAATTTACATGTGAAGAATTGACCAGTCATTTGCAGGAGAATGGTGGACTGGCATGACTGATGGGAGAATTGTCCATTGTTCGGTGAGGGGCCAGAAGCTGATTGTGCCGATGGATGTTGTACCCCAATAAAGTGTCAAAACGTTCAGGGATGGGAGGAAACAGAAAAACAAAGGCTACACTGGCCATCTAATATTACATTTAAACTCATCGTCAGATCTCACCACCCCCCAGCCTTGCCCACTCAGTATTTGCAACCTCTTTGAGCCTTATAACCCCCCACTCTTTCATACCCACTATCCAGTCCTCTGACTCTGTTATTTTGTGCATCTGCTCCCTTTACACACCATTGGCAGCTTTCAGCTGCTTTCTTCCACTCTCAAACTCCTTCCTCGAGCCCCTTTGACTTTCCATTTCTCTGTCCTCTTTAAAAGCCTTCTCACAAACCCATATTTTCTACTAGGCATTTGGCCACCCACCTAATTGTTTCCACCTTGGCTTGGCAACTGCTCCCCTGTCTAGCTCATCTGTGAAGTGTTATTAAAGTAATATTAAAGACACTATTATGGACCCTTCATTATCACACTCTAATTTACAGAGCCTCTGATATAGTACATAGAGTTTACAACTCCCTCATGGAAGGAATAGTAAACTGCACCCCTTTCTGCCATGTTCCACTCTTTACACATCCTTTATGAATTTGTAACACTCCCACTATGACATGCTTTTTCAATACCTTCCAAGAAGCAGGAAAGACCAAACAGGTAAGAGATACAAAGGAACAGTGTTGACGAGTGAGCTCAGAGGTGACAGGAGAACAGCACATGGTGTGGGATTGAATCACCGGATACTAGATCTGAAAAATAAGATGTTCTTGGCCAGGAACACAAAACATCAGTGTGCTCTATCTTGCAATATCATTGGCTGATTTGTCACAGCTATAACTCCTCATAACTCTTAGTTGCGGGAAGGATGTCACTGAGAGTTATTTTAACTTTTGGTGTAAAACAGGCAATGCTGGATCAGCCACCCATTCTACACCCCACTTGAATTTCCTTACCATGACGTCAATGAATCACAACTTCAAAGAAAGTTTTGAAGATATATATCTTACAATGCAGTGCTTTAGAACAGGGCATTGAACCTGCAAATGTGCCCTCAAAACCCAGGTAGCTTGGTCCTGTTTGAGTTTACATTTTTTAACTCATTTGTTTGTCCTGTCGCATGGTTTCCTGGATTAGTTTTGATGAGGCTGGCACCTCAAGGCATTGGATAAAATAACCACCGACACTGTCTCTTTAAAATCCTTTAAATTTGTTTGCAGGCTAGGTGGTCTGATGTTAGCGTCCTCTCCCAAGCCAACATTCCCAGCATTGAGGCACTAATCACCCAAAACCAGCTTTGTTGGGTGGGTCACATTGCTCGCATGAAGCCTGACACCAGGCTTCTGAAACAACTGCTCTACTCCAAACTTCATCGCGGCAAGAGACTCCCAGGAGGACAGAGGAAAACTTTAGGGATGTTCTTAAAGCATCCCTGAAGGGGTCCAACATCCCCATCGATTCATGGGAATTCCTGGCCCTGTTGTATTGAGATTACATGGTAATGGCTGGATGGTGAGTAGGGAATGTATAGTCATTACGCTTTTCCTACCTGTCACCTGCATTTGTAATGTTGTGGGCCTCAAGATTTGGAAACGGCTTATTCTCTGCACTGTTGCCTCTTTGGTGGATCAATCCTAAATCAGAGCACAAAGTTTTTTAATTTCAACAACTTGTGATGTAAACTAATCAATAGGAACATGAATCCAAACTTTAGATGTTAATTGTAATTAAGGTTAAGTGTGGGGTACACTCATTGGCTACTTAGAAGGAGACACTTATTGACACTGGTTGTTAGGTTGTAAAGTTGGGAGCTATATCTTTGTAATGTCTTACTTTGTGAATAAATCTAAAATGGAGTAAAGATTGAATTCTGGTCTCCTCCTTTACCAACTGACTGTCAGTGAGGGTTAACATTAGGTTTGGCTGCATTCCTCCAAGGTACGCACTTATATTGAACAGAGCGAGCACCTCACAGGAACAAAGGAGCAGGAGTAGGACATTTGGCCCATCGAGCCCGCTCCACCATTCAATTAGATCATGGCTGATCATCTACCTCAACGTCACTTTCCCACGCTATCCCCTGATGTCATTAGTATCCAGAAATACATATATCCAATCTACGTCTATCCTGCCACGCTTAGAATTTTGTAAGTTTCAGATGAACATACGAATTAGGAGCAGGAGCAGGTCATTCGGCCCCTTGAGCCTGCTCCGCCATTCAATAAGATCATGGCTGATCTGAATGTGGTCTTAACTGCACATTCCACCTACCTCCCTCATCAGTCAAGAATCTATCTACCTCTGCCTTAAAAATATACATTGACCTTGCCTCCACTGCTCTCTGGGAAAAAGCATTCCAAAGATTCACGACTCTCTGAGAGAAAAAATTTCTTCTCATCTCTGTCTTAAATGGGAGACCCCTTATTTTTAAGCTGTGTCCCCTGGTTCTAGTTTCTCCCACAAGGGGAAACATCCTTTCAGCACCCACCCTGTCAAGTCCCCTCGGGATCTTATATGTTTCAATGAGATCACTTCTCATTCTTCGAAACTCTAGAGAATACAGGCCCAGTTTCCTCAATCGCTCCTCATAAGACAATCCCGCCATCCCAGGAATTAGTCTGTTGAACATCCATGGCATTTCCTCTATAGCAAGAATGTGCTTCCTTGGATAAGGAGACCAAAACAATACACAATGCTCCAGGTGCAGTCTCAACAAGGCTCTGTACAATTGCAGCAAGTCATTTTTAGTCCTGTACTATGATGAAGGCCAACATACCATTTGCCTTCCTAATTGCTTGCTGCACCTGCAAACTAACTTTTAGTGACTCATGAACAAGGGCATCTAGCCTCTTTAGACATCAATATTTCTCAACCTCTCACCATTTAAGAAATACTCTGCCTATATTCTGCAATTCATTTCACCTGTGGGTTGCATTCCCACCTGAGCCAGAAGGTGTTGGACGTGAACCTTGCTTCAGATAGTGGAGGACAAAGCGCTGGTTCTGAATCCTGGGATGATATCCTGCAGGTTACTTGTGTCCGGTGGGGGGGTATGAATGGCACATAGGTTGTGGGAGCCCATAAAACTCTCCTACCATATAGGACTAGCCTCAATATTGGCTGGTATAAACATCGCTACGGGCATTGAAGGAGTTTTCACCATTGTGGCCCATCAGACTGCAGATCCTTCCACTGCTTCAAGAGAGTGAAGATAGAAAACCAACAACCTATCTTGAAGAGAAAAAGCTTGGAACTGGGATTCACAAAGAACATTCATGTGTCAGATGACGAGCATTTTCTCACAGGGGACCATTTGGGCTGTAAAAGATTGGCATGTTTAATTGATCACTATTTCGATTTAGCCACGCGTGCTTTAAATTTTCTCCCGTTGATGCTGGTTGTTTCATATCAGCAGACTGTGGTAATTTCTGCAGGTTTGTTTTATAATTCAACGCCCACAATTTCAATGAAGATTGTGAAAGGACACATCTTCCTAAGCAACATAACCGAAAGCACTCAGTGCTCAGTGCCTTGGTATCACATGTTAAGAGAGATAAGATGCAAATTCATTTAACTTATGAGGAGGAGGACAGTTGCTGGCAAAGCAGGAAACGCAACTTATGCTACAGTGCTTCCCCCAGGTATACTAAATGAGCTGGTACTTGTTTCAGGTTCAGGTCCCTAGGCTGCGCCAAGTTAGCTGATCGCAGCTGCAGCAGCAGTCAAGGGGCTACAATTGACACTGATGTTCCAGGGTGAGGAAGGAGGGGGCAGACTGGGTGGGGGAAGAAACCAGCCAGTGCATCTGATCACCATCTGGAGACCCCCTGCTGAAAGCAAGTTGCAAGCGTGTGTGAATGAACGTTGGGTGAGAGCAGGATAGAGGCCAGCTGCAGCACTAACAGCCATTTTAGAAAAGTTTGCCGACACTCAGCCTATGCTTAGATATGAAGAATGGTGCAGTTGGATGATCGATGCCCTTCAAAAATCATTGCTTTTAAGAGGAGAAAGCAAGAGGGAGAGTGATAAAGACAGGAAGAGACACAGAGAGAGAGAAAAAAAATGCCCAAGGGAGATGTACGCTTTTAGTTCATATGAGGGAGTTCAATCGGATAGACTTAGAGACGTTTTCACTTCTGGCGAGTCCAATTTCTCCCCAATTTCTGACAAAAACTGAAACATTCTCTTTTTCTCTCCACAGATGCTACCCAGCCTGTTGAGTTTTCCAGCATTATCTGTTTTTATTTCAGATCTCCAGCATCTGCAATATTTATTTTTGCTCTGGGAACAAATGGAGTTGAAGTAAAAATAGCCATGATCTAACCAAATGGTGGGAAAAGCTCAAGGGGATGAATAAGCTACTCCTGTTCCCATGACTGTGTCTCTGTAGTGTAAAAATGCCATTAGAGGATCTCAGTGTGAACCCACTCTCAGGGTTTAACTTTAACTCACTCAGAAAAACTATTCACTAGCACAGAGTTAAATTGGGCTCACATGTTTGTGTCTGCTTCAGTAGCCCAGGATAAAAATTGAAAATTGGTCATTAGAATTAGTAAAAGATGCCTTTCTGTAGATGTTAGGAGTTCAGAGTTGCAGAGAGAAGGCAGATGTGTTGATCTGTTTGAAAATGCAAGGCAGACCAGTGACCCTACTCAATAGGACCAATAGGCTGCCTTCCCTATATTCTAAGCAGTTCGGAAGAGCTACAGGAAATAGAGAGGCGGGGAGAGGGGTGCGGGGTGGGTGCAATGGATATTAAATTGAAATTTTCAAAGTTTGAAATGGAAAGATTTTTATTACGTAAAGGTATCCAGGATTCAAGGCAGATAAAAGGATTTGCGGCACAGAACAGCCATGATCTAATTGAATAATTAAACAGGCTTGATGGGGTTGAATGACTTACTCATGCTTCCTATTACGTTGTTTGAGCGGGCGCATGACCGACCCAACAGCGCATGAAATTGCACGAGAGGATGTCAGGCGCGCGTTCCAGTGTCATCGTGCAATCGCACGATATTTCACTCAGCGGGTGCGCAAAGCAGTCGGAAGCGTGCGCGTCAACAATTAAGCAGGCAATTAATCCCATCAATGAGTCAATTGAAAGTGATTTGACGTGGCCCGTCCACTTTTACAGTTGGCGGTTGGGACAATCGGCCAGGCGGCCTTAATGCTTTTGCTACAACCTCAATCCAGGGCAGGATGAAACGTCCGGGGTGAAATATAATAAAGAAAGGTGTCTGGGGACTGAGGTTCTTTGAATTCTGCTGTCGGGTGCTTGAATGTGCTGCACAGACACAGTTTGCTGCATTTTTTTGCTTCTCATTTAATCTGTCCAGGTCTGCAGCTCCCTGAGGTAGCTCCACAGCAGTTGTCTGCCTTCAGGGGGCCCGCTAGAAGCACCTTCCCACACTCTCACTTTCCTCAGCCCCCAGCCTCTTCCTGTCCCCAACCCTCCCCCCACCAACAGCCCTCCACCGCCCACCACACCTCCACAACGCTGAACCTTTCTCAGCGCACCTTTCATACTAGCTGCCCATTAAATGGCCAACCAGCGTAAAATCGCATTCAGGGACTGATCGTTGCCGGAAGTGCATTTTGCGTTCGCTTCCGGGCCCGTCGATTGCGTGTGCCTGATGAGCACAAGATTAAGGCCAATGTCTTAAACACAGGGATCAGAATTTAAGACTTAAGGTGTTTGGGGGGTGGGTGGCGGTGGAGTTGCGGGGGGCGGTGAAGAAGAAAGCAATTTAAGTTAACAAGGTTGGTAATGACGGTCAGGTGGTGACAGATGTGTGATTAAAAAATGGGCAGCAGAGTTTTGGATAATACTTTGAAGATAACAAGATGCCCTGGAAAACATTGGAATAGTTGAGTCCGGAGAGATAGAAATTTCATACAGATGTGACTTATTGTCCCACAGTGCAATATTAGGATTTACTTCTTAAGAATTATGTTGAATATGCTTTCTTTAGACGGTATGAAGTTCAATGCTTTCTCACACAAGTGGCACCTACTCCTCCACTGGAGCCAAGTGACTTTCATCCCAAACTGGCTAGGATTCAGAACCAGTTCCCAGAGACGAATAACCAGTGTTCCAACACGAGGCACCACCCAGTTACTCATAATGAGTTCCAGTCCAGTTAAGGACAATAACCAAGGTTTATTATCAAATTGAATCAACAGCGTGTGTTTCTGCAATGCTTTGCTGAGTAAGTTCATGACAGTGAAGCAACCATTCCCAAAAGACCAGTATGGTCACTTTCAAATCCAAGCCACAGTCACAACGCTCCATAGAAAAACCAGAACAACAGAAAGGCACAGCAGGTCTGTCAGCATCCATTCCGAGTTAGATGCTTTGTCAATCGTGAGCTGATCCACGGACCCGTGCAGTGTCACTTCATAAGAAATTCTGTATTTTAAATTTTCATATGTAATTTTGCCTGGCCTCATCCCCTGGTATCAGCCAGTAATTCTCTATGGCAAGGTATGGTCTCTGATGCTTGAAAGGTGAATATAGGTCATCTAGTTTGAAGTTCCCATTGGTTAACCACTGTTGATCAAATTGTAGATTCTCAACAGGCACTTTGGTATCAAGAACAGGCAGTTCATGCTCTATCTGATAGTAGGGTTGTGTGATAATGGCAAATGTTAATCATCTTTAATTGCTACATCCTTAATGATTTAAAACCCAACTTACAATAAACTTGATCAGCAGTTTAGCTTGAATTACACTCAACCACCATGGTATTTTTCTGCCTGGTTCAGAAATTCCAAGGGCATACAGCTATATCGCGTGCTATTTCAAGTGCATATCTCAATGGAATAAGGGTTCAGTGAGTGGCATACTAGCTCAGATATTTTACACATAAGGTCAAGGTTTGGTTCCAAGCCACTACAGAAGTGGCCACATAGGTGGCTCACTAGATAATGCTCTTGCCTCTGGTTGTGGGTTCAAGTCCCACTCCAGAGACCTGAGCACAAAATCTCGGCTGACTCTGCCAGCGAAGTACAGAGGGAGTGCTGCACTATTGGAAATGCTGCCTTGTGGATGAAATGTTAAACGAAGGCTCTGTATGCTGTAGTTTAAAATCATGCCATGGGAACTTATACAAGAAGAGCTAGAGAATTATTCCCAGTACCCTCGTCAGCATTCATCCCTCAACTGACACCACTAAAATTGATTAACTGGTCATTAACACATTTCTATCTGGGAGAGCCTGCTGCATGCAAATTGGCTGTCGCGTTTCCTACAGCGATTATATTTCAAAAACAAAGTATTTAATGATCTGTAAAAGTGCTTGGGATGTTGTGAAAGTGTGAATGCAAGTCTTTCTTTGTATTAGGGAGCTGAGCCCAATTTGGAAGCTGTAAGTTGATGTAATCAGAAGTGTGCAAAGACAGCTCAGCTAAAACTTGTCCACAAAACTTGTGTCCCTGATTGCTTAGTGAACAGCAGAGCAGGAAAGTCCAAGGTTGAATGGTAAAAAATTGCACTGTTAGCCAAGCTCAGTCAAGGTAGCATTTGGAGGTGCAGAAATTGGGCTTTACATACCTGAATTAAGGTCTAAGTGAGGTGAAGTGGGGAAATCAACCAGGATTACAACTCTTTTCCCAAAGTGTAGAACAATTTGGGAGGTGCAACCATGGAGAATTGATAAATTGCTACAGGGGTGAGAACTAACCCAACAGATTGAAGTCAAAAATTTTTGAGGGAATTCCAAAGTTTCGGGCCAAGGCAGCTGAAGACATGGATGTGATGGGAGGAAAAAACGTTTTCACTCACAGGGCGGTTGGAGTCTGGAACAAACTTCCTGAAAGGGTGGCGGAGGCAGGTTCGATCGAGATATTCAAAAGGGAGTTGGAGTGCTATCTGAAAAGAGAGAATGTGCAAGGTTACGGGGATAAGGCAGGGGAGTGGGACTAGGTGGAATGCTCCTCTGGAGAGCCAGTGCAGACTCGATAGGCCGAATGGCCTCCTTCTGCACTGTAAAGATACCGTGACACTGTGGACACCATTAATGGAATGATAGAAATCAGGGATGCACAGGATACCATGACTGAAAGAGTGCAGAAACGTTAAAGAACGATAGAGCTGGAGGAGAGATTTGGGGTGGATTTCCCTCATACATAGGACAACAGACTGAGAGGCGGGTGGGACGGTAAAATGGCATTGAGAAGCCCAACACATTTCTGTCACCGTTGAAGTTTCCAGGAGGCGGCCAGGCTACTGGGAGGAGACCACGGTTAATCGATGGAACGCAGACAATGGAGCCTTTTAAGGAGCCAATTAACGGGTATTTTCCAGAGGTTTTCAGAATTTTCAAAGGGTTTATGTGAGGAACGGAACTTCAAAGTCCTGCCAGCTACAAGGAGGCAGGTGCTCAGCGGCAGATCAGCGTTGTCTGCAGTTGGAAGCCATTGCAGTGCAGGGAGGGCAAGAGTGAATAAAGCGGGTGAGTGACAAGCTGGGGGCCGGTCAAACTTGGCCCCCCGAGTTGGAGGCATATAAAGGTTGGCGGGTGTCTCCGAGGTGTATCTTATGTATGCAGAGTAAGGGGACTGAGAGAACTTAAGAGGTGAGCGGGTTACAACGGGTCTCATGTTCTTTCGAAGCTGCCATTAAGCTACTGCCAGCCTTGTCTGGCCTCAGTCTCCTCTCCCCGTGCTGCCTTACAACAGAACGCTGTCTCCCCTTCAAATATGCTCCTCGGGTGCCGGAACCTCCGCCCCACCTCCCTTCCCCGTTCCTGGTTGTTGGATGGCTCCCACACCTGCCGGTTGTTAATTGGACCGTCCGGATAAAATTCCTTTTCACCTTCCACCGCATGGCCACACCACTTGCTTTGCGTCCTGACGTCAGGACTTCCTCACTGGTGACAAAATTCCACTTATGAACTCAAGAACAAGTATTTTTTTTCCAAACAAATTGTGGCCCTACCAGGAGCCAATGGAGGTCCGCAAGCACAAGGGTGAGGGGGTCAACGGGACTTGGAGCGGAGTTAGGATATGGGCAGCACAGTTTAGGAGTAGCTCGAGTTTAAGGAGGCCAGCCAGGGGAGCATTGGGATAGCCCTAGGATGAGAACATTAAGCTGGTCAGATGGTCTCAACACACACACAAGGCATTACAAAGCTGTACTGTATTGAGCCAGCACCTGCAGGAAAGAAGAAACATGAGCAATAAAAGTACTTCTGTCAAGCATGAGTCTTTTCTACTCTACAACAGAACACAGCACCCTCTCCTGGCCAGAGATTTTTCTAGTAAAGTTTACAACACAGAGGTCGTGTCCAAATTACTATGAGATACTGCTGATGCCCGAGCCTCAGTTGTGCTTATACGTTTAAAAAAATTCTTTCATGCGATTAGGCACCGCTGGCTAGGCCAATGTTCGTTGCCCATCCCTAACTGCCCTCGAGAAGGTGGTGGTGAGCCGCCTTCTTGAGCCGCTGCAGGTACACCCAGAGTGCTGCTGGGAAGGGACTTCCTGGATTTTGGTCCCATGGCAGTGAAATAATGGCCGTATAGTTCCAAGTCAGGATGGTGTGCGGCTTGGAGGGGTGGTGTTCCCATGCATCTGCTGCCCTTGTCCGCAGTCTTACTCGCTAGTTTGTCCCGTTTGAATTTAATTAGCCGGAAGTTTGGAAAGAGTGATTCATAGCACTGTCTCGTGGGTGCATAAATCTCAAGTCCAAAATTAAGGGCTATAAGTATCAGGGTCACCAATTAAATCCAATAGGAAATTCAGGAGAAACTTCTTTGCCCAGAGAGAGGCATGAATGTGGAACTTGATACCACATGGAGTGGTTATGTTTAAGCTAAATAGTCTCCTGTGCTGTAAATTCTATGTAATTTAATTCTATATTCAAGTCACGTGAATATATAGAGAGGACGCAGATGGACCCAGTGCTGACGCTTGGGACATCAGTTACTATATGTGGTTTGAGAAATATGGAATTTTATGCAAGCATTCAGTTAAACTTCATACTTATTCCTTGGGGTGCATCAGTACACAGTACTGTTAAGTGTCAACACAAAAATGCTGGAACACGCCTGTGCTAGGAACAGGAGTACTCTCAGTGGGCCATTTAACCAGTCAAGCCTGTTTTGCCATTTAATGAGATAATGGCTGATCGTCAACCTAACTCCACATTCCTGCTTCCACCCCATATCCCTTAATACTCTTATATAACAAAAATATTTCAGTCTCAGATTTTAAAAGCGAACATTTGAGTCAGCGTCAATTGCCGTTTGTGGAAGAGAGTTCCAAACTCCTACCAACCTTTGTGAGTAGGAACGTTTCCTAATTTCACTCCTGAAAGATCTGGCTCTAGTTATTAGGCAATGGCCCTAGTCCTAGACTGTCCGAGCAGCTAGTTCCATGTGACCTCGTGGAGTAAATAGTAATAAATAGAAGTGAATCTAGGTTTTGTCTGTACTGTTTAACATATGATTGACCAAGCGACGAATGTGTTACATGAGGTCATAGCCACAAAATGTAAATATCAAGTTGCACCTGTAATCTTGTGGAGTAGAGAAATGTTATCAGTTTCATAACAGAAAGAGAGCCTTAAGATTTAATGCAGTGTATTCAGGCTCTTTTAATTCACAGGCTTCTCAGAATTACTAAGGAGTCTCAAGGACCACATATGAGAGTGCACAACAATGTAATTGGTTATGTTACTCACTAGCTACTCAAGAGGTTATAAGCTCAATTCCCACTGTGGCAAGTTGAGGGATCAAATTTAATAAACCTGCATTTTATGAGCTGACATCAGAATCACCTTCATCAAATCAACTGATTCACTAACGTCATTTAGGTCAGGAAACTTGACTCCCACGTGCAGCCTGATTACCATCTGACTCCAGTTTCACATTACCTGGTTGACTCAGTATAAATTACATTTTTATTTCGTAAATTGTAAATTATAAATCCTAAAATGTAGAAGAATGAGAGGTAATCTAAATGAAACGTAAAATTCTTAAGGAGCTTGACAGGGTACACACTGGCAGGATGTTTCCCTGGCAGGTGAGTCTAGAACTCCAGGGCCACTCAGCTCCTGACATGGACAGAAGAGCTGAACCCCCGAGGTGTGGTGAGAGTGGCTGCCCTTGACATCAAGGCAGCATTTGACCAAGTGTGGCATCAAGGTGCCCCAGCAAAACTGGAGTCAATGGGAACCGGGGTTAAACTCTCTGCTGGTTGGAGTCATACCTACCACAAAGGAAGGTGGTTGTGGTTGTTGGAGGTCAGGCATCTCAGCTGTAGAGCATCACTGCAGGTTTTCCTCAGGGTAGTGTCCTAGGCCCAACCATCTTCAGCTGCTTCATCAATGACCTTCCTTCCATCATAAGGTCAGAAGTGGGGATGTTCACTGATGATTGCACAATGTTCAGCACCATTCGCGAATCCTCAGATACTGAAGCAGTCCGCGTCCAAATGCAGCAAGACCTGGACAATATCCAGGCTTGGGCTGACAAGTGGCAAATAACATTTGTGCCATACAAGTGCCAGGCAATGACTAACTCAGACAAGAGAGAATCTAATCTTCGCCCCATGACATTCAATGACATTACCATCACTGAATCCCCCACTATCAACAGCCTGGGGGTTACCATTGACCAGGAACTGAACTGAACTTGCCATGTAAATACTGTGGCAAAGAGGAGGTCAGAGGCTAGGAAACCTGCAGCCAGTAACTCACCTCCTGATTCCCCAAAGCCTGTCTGCCATCAACAAGGCACAAGTTAGGAGTGTGATAGAATACACCCCACTTGCCTGGATGAGTGCTACTCCAACAACACTCAAGAAGCTTGACAACCTCCAGGACAAAGCAGCCCACTTGATTGGCACCCCATCCACAAACATTCACTCCCTTCACCACCAACACACAGCAGCAATGTGTACCATCTACAAGGTGCACTGCAGAAACTCACCAAGCCTCCTTAGAAAGCACCTTCCAAACCCGCGACCGCTACCATCTAGGAGGACAAGGGAGTAGACACAAGGGAACACCACCACCTGGAAGTTCCCCTCCAAGCCCACTCACCATCCTGACTTCGAAATATATTGCCGTTCCTTCACTGTCACTGGGTCAAAATCCTGGAACCCCCTCCCTAACACCACTGTGAGTGTACCTACACCACATGGACTGCAGTGGTTCAAGAAGGCAGCTCATCACCACCTTCTCAATGGCATGGGAGTTACAGGTGGGCAATATAATCTGGCCTAGCCAGCTACACCCACATCCCATGAATGAATTTTAAACTAGGGGATAACAGTCTCAGAATAAAAGGTCAGCTATTTTGGACTGAGATGAGGAGAAATTTCTTCAAAGAATTGTGAATCTTTAGAATTCTCCACCTAGGGGGCTGCAGATGCTCAATCTTCAAGTGCTTTTTAAAACAGGGACAGATAAGATTTTTGGATACTAAAGGTTTTGAATAGTATGGAAATTAAAGGATATGGGATAGTGCAGGAAGGCAAAGTTGAGACAGATCAGCCATGATCTTACTGAATGGCAGAGCAGGCTCCAAGTACCAAATGTCCTCTTTCTGCTCCTATTTCTTGTTAAAAAGGTAGCAGCATACTATTATCTCAGCACACCCAAGAATGCGCAATAAATTAGTCTCACCTGCATTTCAATGAGCAAAAACAGGTATAATTTGCATCGACCTCAGGTTGCTGATACTAGCTTTCAACTTAAAAGGTGTGGGGACTGCAGGGGGAGAGGGTGGTGATGAAAAAATAAAAGTATATACACTACACAGAGTCTATGTATAGAATAAGACTACCAAGAGAGGCATTGGGACCTGATTCTATCAGCAGGTTCAAGAGAAAGTTAAACATGTAATTCAAAAAAATTTGACCGAGGACTAGAAGAGGCATCTTATGTACCTCAAGTTATTATTGTTCACGACTGCAAGCTATTAAATTGCGTGGGATACAAATCGAGCCTGATCCTGCTCTCACCCGATAGCAACATATGTGCAAATTCCAGCAGTGTTCGTTCTTCAGTGATCATGAACAGGAACTGTGGCAGCTTTTTCTCTTCCTAGCCTTGGTCACCCCAACTGGTAGCCCAGTTCAGATGGAGTCACTTACCTAGCTATGCTTCACGTGCACGTTGATACGCTATTGAACAGTGCAGAAAGATCATCATGCTGGTGCCTACTCTTGCCTTCATCCGAGATGCAGGAGCTTTTGAGGTGGTGATCAGAAGCAGGAAATCTGGATATTTTCCTCCCTAACCCAGTGGTCAAAATTCTTACAGCTGCTGTATTTGACTCAGTACTCTATAAGGACATCCGCTGTAATTTGGTGGGGAAGGAAAAATCTCATTTAGTTCACCAAGGCAAACCTTGTCTGATGTGTCACTATAAACATACATACAGGAAACAGTGTTAAGATCATTTTATACAAGTGCACAGTTTGTTTTGTTACTCATGGCAGCTTTGATCATGAGCCACTGAAATGGGATGCAGTTTGTCTCACTAATTCTAAATAGTTGTCTGTCCTCTGAACACTTGGACTCATTGAGGGAAAAATTCAAGAGTTACAAGGCACTGCATAAAACATATTAACAACAACTTGCATTTATATAGCATCTTTAATGTGGCAAAATGCCCCAAGGCACTTCACAGGAGGGTTATCAAACAAAATTTGATTGAGTCACAAAAGAGGATACTAGAACATGTGATCAAAAGCTCAGGTAGAGGTGTTTTAAGGAGCATCTTAAAAGGAGGAGAGGCAGAAGGGTTTAGGGATGAATTCCAAATCTTAGGGCCCAGATAGCTGAAATCACAGCTGCCAGTGCGGGGCAGCAATGGAAATCGGGAAATGCATGAGATCAGAATTGGAGGAGCACAGAGATCAGGAAGGATTATAGAACTGAGAGAGGCTAGAGAAAGGGTCGGTTACATCGTGGGGGAATTTGAAAGCAAGGATTGCAATTTTAAAATTGAGGCATTGCCAGGTTGGGAGCCAATGGATAAAAACAAAAAGCTAAAAGCTACTGCGGATGCTGGAAATCCAAAACAAAAACAGAATTACCTGGAAAAACTCAGCAGGTCTGGCAGCATCGGCGGAGAAGAAATCAGTTAACGTTTCGAGCCTTCATGGCCCTTCGGCAGAACTGAAGCATAGTTAGAAGAAGGGAGAAATATAAACTGGTTTAAGGTGGGTGGGGGGGGGGGGGCGGTGGAGAGAGAGAGAGAGACATCGATGGTGTGGTGATTGTGGAGATGAGCAGATAATCAAAAGATGTCACAGACAAAAGGGTCAAAGAGGTGTTTTGTCTGAGAAAAGTGCTAATTAAGAATGGAAGACAGGATATTCAAAGTACAGCTCTAGTGGGGGTGGGGTGGAAAGGCTAACAAGGTTTTAGTTTTAGATTTAAAAATAATGGAAATAGGTGGGGAAAGAAGAATCTATATAAATTATTGAAAAAAAAAGCGGGGGGGGGGGAAGAAACGGGGTGGGGATGGGGGTAGGGGGAGTTTAAGATCTAAAGTTGTTGAATTCAATATTCAGCCCGGAAGGCTGTAAAGTGCCTAGTCGGAAGATGAGGTGCTGTTCCTCCAGTTTGCATTGGGCTTCACTGGAACAATGGAGTTCAGTGGGAACAAGCCGCAGGGTGAACAGGACATGGTGCGAGCTAGGAAACAGGCAACAGAGATGCGAATTAGCTCATGATTCCAGAGGGTGCAAAGTGGAAGACTGCCAGGAAAGCATTGGAATAGTTTAGACCACAGGTAACAAAGGCATGGATGAGGGTTTCAGTGGCAGATGTGCTTTAAAAACACTTCTCAACCAATAAATTTATTTGAAGTCCAGCCACTGTTATAATGTAGGCAAGTGTGGCAGTCATTCTGTGCATAGCAAAGTCCACTGAACGGCAATGAGAAGAACCACCAGTTAATTTTTGTTTTTCTGATGTCTGAGGGAGTAATGTTGATCAGGGCAAAGGTCAGCCCTCCCTGCTTTTCTGCAAGTAATGTCATGGGATCTTTTACAACCATCTGAAGTGGATCAGGCAGCTGGGTCCTCGTTTCATGTCTCATCTGAAAGATGGCAAAGCTGCCCTCCCTCATTACAGCACTCGAGTGTCAGGGTAGACTAGGCTTAAACCAGCTTATATTTCACCCCTCTCCTAACTATACTCAGTTCTGCTGAAGAGTCATGAGGACTCGAAACGTCAACTCTTTTCTTCTCCACCGATGCTGCCAGACCTGCTGAGTTTTTCCAGGTAATTCTGTTTTTGTTTTGACTCAAATACAAGTGTTGCACTGTACCATTGTTAAAAGAATCCTGTTTCAGGATACCCTGTCAATCCTCTTGTTGCGCTAAAGGCATATCTACATATTAAAATATTGTGCATGCATGCCCTGTTATGATTTTTAGTCACACTTCTATGGTAACATTTAACAATGAGCCTATGTAAATATTTATAATGAAAAATCTGTACCTGTAACTATGTAGTTGCAGGGTCAGACCAGTAAAGGGTTGTGGAGCCCCATCGCCAACTCACTCACAATCTTGTTTATAAAAAAAGTTATATTCATCAACTAACAGAGAGTAACATCAAAACTACTTTTGAGTGTTCTGATTAAATAGGAATGCAGCTCGTTACTATGACAGACTCTGTAGAAAACAAACACTTTATTTTCAGACCTTTTCACATACAGAACATCACTGATTAATCAAGACAGAAGTAAAATAAATAGACATGAAAACAAGTGCCATAAAAAAGAGTTACAGTAGTCTTTGATAAATACACAACTATTTGAGATACAGTGAGATGTACAAAATATCACATATTTAAAATTTTACACAATATACAGTTCCTTTGCAATAAATTCATAGAGGAAGAAAAAGTTATTCTTTTTAAAAAGGGATTGTGAGTTTAACCCTGTCCCACTGAGAACCTGCAAACAAGACCCCAGTCACGCACTTTCCAAAGTCTTGCACTGATTTCTTTTTAAGAACTGCATATGTAGCATTTTTTTCAAACCGGACATTTTTCAGAATTAGTTTGCTTATTGTTGGCAGTGATATAGGGCTCGGGCACTATTGTGTTTTCTGAGGAGAAGTGGGGAGGGAGACAGAATCATTTGGTGGGAGACGGTTAAGAAGCCAACTGGCTACCAAAATGAGACCCAGAAAGCAACAACAATTCCTGCAAAACTAAAAAAAAATGTGTGGAACAACCAACCTGCAACTATTACAGGAAAGGAATTCTCCAAAAATTAAACTTCCCTCACAATTTTAATGATGTTGGGAGTGGGAATCTCATACTTTTTTTTTTGAAAGGGGGGGAAAGGAAGGCTTTAATAGCCCCATCTACCTAAATAATGAAATCCTATCTTGGTCAAAGCAAGACATTATTCTAAGGCCAGGACATCAAAGTGGGGGGGAAAAAAAAATAACAGGTGGATTAATATAATAGCTATCCCATCGTATGATTTCCTACTGGACAGTTAAAACATTGGCAAAGAATTGGACTGATCTCCCAACCACTTCCTTCAACCCCGGTCTATTGGAAGTCAGGATAAAAATGATTCCAAGTAACCCAAGTTATTTGCGTCAACAAGATTTTGGCATCAACAAATTGGACAGCACACAACCAGCATCAAGCTCTGGGCAAAAGTCCTTTCACCCACATTCATGCTGGCCACCATTTACTTCAAAAAAGAACATTTAGCAGAACACAATTTATTTATTTTTTTAATTAGAACACATTTGAAGTAAATGGTGGCCAGCATGAATGTGGTGGAAGGAATCTTGTCCAGAGGTTGATGCTGGTTGTGGGCTCATTCGATGTACCAGGATCCTTAGTACCAGCTTATCACCAAAACTACAGCAGGAAAGCCCTTTTGAGATTTGTTTATGCTGCAAACAACTGACGGCAGACAAGTGCTCCACTGTTGAACGCACATCTGACTGTAAGAAAACAGGACATGAAGTAAACTGACCATGCAATAATGACCCACAAAAAATGCGGTCAGTGACTAGCTGGCTGGTTGAGGCTGCCTGTTTCACAAAGGGAAATTTAGGGAGGGGACAGAGTAGGGCCGGTCCTGCAGGTTTTTGCGTGTTCAGGCTGACCTTGTTAAAAAGTGTTTAAAGGTGTTTGGGGTGCGGTTGTGGGTGGGGGGAAATGGGAAGGTGGAAGAGAATGGCACATTCAACAACAGAAAAAGGCAAAAGGCAAGATAAAAGAACTTTTCGAAAACAAGGGCACTCCAGGATATGAACATTTAGATTCATACACGCTAGCGCTGTGTCCAGGGTCTCCTTTTTCCAAAATATAAAGTAAAATGACCAGTCTGAATTTTGAGAACTCATCTCCCATCAAGGTACATCCTGAAGAATGTTAATGATTTCTGTTTTTATGTTAGGGGGAAGAAATTCTGAAAAAGCCTCCAAGATAGTTACCTATTGATTCCCTTTGTTTCTTTTTCAAACAATTATTTATGGTTTTCGTTGACCACACTCTGTTTCATTATCACACTGGGGTCCACCTAAACTATCAAGAAGGAAACTGGTGACGAGACCTCAAAGAAGAAAACATAAACAATCAGGATTAAAAATATGAACTGAAACCTTAAACCTGGATTTAAGTGACCAACATTTCATTCCCTCTACAAAATCCCAATGTTGTCTTGAATTTCCTACTTGCAACCAAAAAATTCCTGTCACCAAAGATTCTGGAATCAAATGATCCTGGCTGCTTACAAAGTTAACCTAATTCTGCAACACCCAACTGATAGTGCCAAATTCCTAAGTGATTTAGTTTTTAAAATTAAAAATAACCCTCTGCAGTGTAATGCTTAGAAATACACATTTGTATAAACACCCCAATCTCAAGATTGCTCCAAGTAGCATTTTGTCCTCTTATAGACTGAGCTGGCCTGCCAGCTTGCTTGCTATTATTAAACAACCTCATTTGCAAAAAAACTGCCAGGGAGTGTACATTCAGGAATCTCGTCGACAGGAATTTAATAACAGGTGTAAGATTCGCACAGCAAAGGGACTTATGCCAGAAGACCTCTGACTGGGAAATGCACCTATACAGCAGGGGTGTCCAAAGCATGGTCCACGAGGCCTAGACAATTCAATCTTATCTGTACCCACATTTCTCCTTTGCTAATTTGCCTTGTTTGGGTTTTGTGGGTCCGGCGGTTTGGAAAAGGTTGGTTCTTGGGAGTTGTTGGCTCATTGACGGATGGATCTGAAATCAGAGCATCATGCTTGCCAGTAGTAGCAGCAGCTTCAGGCAGATGGGAAGAAGGATTTAAACTTTCTATGTGGCCCCCTAAGATTTCAACAGATGCACCTATTCAGCTCATGGAGACAAAAACTTTGGACAGTCCCACTGAACAGAATGTAGTTTTGAATTCCATAGAACAGTTATGATACCTTTTACAATATAAATGAACTGAAAATATATATATATATATATATATAAATTGTCAATGCCTTTGTTTGAACTGTATTTGTTTTGTAAGTTTTGCTTTCTAGATTGCTACACAGCTTGGTTATACTTGTTAAATTCCACATGAAAAAAATGTTAGTCCTGAAATAAACAAAGGTCAATATCACCTCGAGGCATTTTGTTCACATTTGTGTAAGAACTTATACATTTTGCTTAGCTCGCAATATAATAAAATTATTCTAATTCTTCACAGCTCACAATATTCCCTTTCCACTCCTCTCTTCTTGAAGGTTGTACGTGACTGTAGGAAGCCATTCCATATCTCTGACATTGAGTGCTGCCAAGCTATTTGAGTGTGATCTGTAGGTAAGGGGAAGGGTGCACATCACAGCAAGACTGATACTAAGTTCACGTGGAGACCACACAAGTGCTCTTTCCAGCACAAGTCAATGGTTAGCAAACAGGAAAGCTGTCTGATTTGCCCCATCTCTCTCACATGTAGAAACCCTGAGAGGATAGAACTCAAGGACATTCCTGATCTATATGACTCACCACATCAAGAAAGTGTATTTTCCCGCTGAAACACGAGGGTGAAAATATCCTTCAATTTTACAAGCTATTGCGGAGCTAGAAGAAAAAGTGTTAAGAAATAAAATGTGTTTTGACCGAGAAAAAAGATTGTGGTTGCCAATTTAGCGGGCGGAGGAGTAAGCACTGGTGAGCTAAATAAACGTGGAAGGCATTACAGTCAAGTCTGACCTGCCTTCATCCACTTCCCACATACTTTTGAAGTACCCCTATCCCTCTCAGACCTGCATTGATCCAGTGCCCGTAATTTCCTAGTGATCCCCATCCTCCGCAACTTGATAGCCATCAGTAGCAGGAATTTTGTCCAATTTATTTTACCCTGCCTAGCGCCGAGACCATCTGCAGCATGCCAACTCCTGCCCTAACTGAGAACTGCCTAACTCTCTAACTTACTGGGGATTAAACTGAAGATATGCCTGGTCTGTACAGCACATCTACTCACTGAAATGTTGAAGGAGCCCAAAGAATTATTTAAAAAAAAATAATCCTTACTGGATGCAAACCTATCTATAACCAACAATGCTGTAGAAAGCAAGCAGTGTTTAAAATATCTATGAGAGGATGCCTCTTGGTGCTATTGTCCCCTGTGTATTTACATTCTGTACTGTATTCACTTTTAAACATTATTGGCTATAGTTTCATTTAGAAAACACTTTGTACTGACTAATTAAATGGATCACCATTCCGTAATTTGAATTTATGGTGCAGAATTAACAGTTTATTGTAGCGTTGGTCTCCTGGTAAATAATCTGTGTGTGATTAATAAGAAATGAGGATGGGAGGTTGCCATTGTTTACCCAGTGCAGTTCAAAGAAAAGATATATTAACTTCCATTTTTCCTCTTCTTCTGAAGGCAACATTCTGACGTTGAGGTACGAATTCCACTCGCAGCTGTCAAGCACTTCACCCAGGGGCAAGTGTGGATAGTGAGTGTTAACAGGTTGTTTCACTACGGAAAAACATTAGAATTAACACCAATCCTGACTTCACCCAAGCTCCCTCAAGCCCAAGTTCCAGCAAGGGCCACCCGATAGTGATCAGCAGCATATCATGCTGGTATATCCCTTTCTTAGCTCAGGGGCACAGTGGCCAGTTGCATTGCCTCAGCACAGAACACAACCTGAATCTGAGATCCTTCGCACACCACAACAGGGTGGACACAAGGAACGGACTCGTAGAGAAGGTGGTTGATTTGGGGGTCCATTAACATCTTTAAAGGGAGCAAAAATGATTCTTTGTTGGGCAGGGGCAGATCAGCGACATGGAGATATTAACACACGGCTTCAATTCCTTGCACCCACCCAATGGAATTGAACTTACTGCTCTTTCTCTAGGGAATCAGTGGGTGATGGATAAGATTTGGGGGACTGGTTGGGGTGCAGGCAGGTGATTCCCATGATGAAATAATCATGTGTGACTCCTAAATAGAGCAAGTTTGATAGTCCAAATGTTTTTTTTCTCTTGCTCTGCAAGTTGTTTCATGTGGCTTAGCACCATAACACACATTCAACTTACCAACCAAATTAGCCAAGATGACATTTGTCCCTGGTATAATTTGAAATACTTCACTTTAAACTAGCATATTTAGCAAAAGTGGCAAACTAAACCGATCACCCCGTGGGGAAAGCAAAGATATACTGACAGGTATAACTACTCACTGCATTTCATCTATATTATGGGAGAATGGTCAGAAATAGGTTTGGATTTCTCTCATGTTAACACTCATGACACCATTGCAGTAGCCCACCCCCCCCAACCACCTCACTCAATGTATTACTGAATATCAGGATGGGAACACTGCCATAGTTAGCTGAACTCTCAAGGCATGGCACAGGATTAGCTCCTCAGGTTCTGCAACCACAGTGCAGATTTCTCCCCAAATACTGTTCCCTTCAATAACTGTTTTAGTTCTGGCAGTACTTTTACCATAGAATGAAAAGCATGAGGGGGGAGAATTTCTGCAGGATGCTCCCGATCACCCACCATAATTTTGGGAAGACCTCCAGGGAAGTGACATTTATAACCTTAGTCTAGAGGTTCCGTCAATCACCACAGTTAAGACAGGATATTTGGAGAACCACTAAAAATTCCAGGCGATTTGGATTTTGATAAAGCTATTCTTTGGACACTGTTGCGGAATGTTCTGGAATCCTGCACTAATGCTCTAATTTTAATTTATAGATATACAGCATTTAAAATGATATGATGGGAAAGGAAAGGGCTTTTTGTCTTTCTGAAAAGGTTTTTGCCAGTGCTCACAGGTTCCAGAGTGCCACATCTTTGCCTGTCCAATCTTCTCTCCACTTTGCTTGAGGAAGCTGTGAGGGGGCTCAACACAGGGCACAATCCTAATCTTGTCCAGCGTCCATATTTAAACATCTTCCAAAGAGGGGTCAGTGGACAAGAGAAGCTTAAGCTCCGGTTGATAGTTCCTGCCCTCTAAACCTTGAGGCTAACAGTGTGAGCTAATTCAGCACAGGCTGAACCTGGGATCTTTGTGCTCCATTTGTCTCAGATGGAGACATGATCTTGAGCCAATCAGAAAGGCTACTGCATTCATACAGCATGAATTGTACTTTAGTCTCCTACATGATAAAACATGCATTTTATACCCCTGGTGCCAAGCTTTATCCACAGGCATGACAAATCAGGAATTTGAACATGAATGTAAGTCTATCCTGTGGTATTAAGTTTAAGGGTAGAATCGCCTCCAGCAACCTCTGCAGCAAGTCCCAATATAGATTCCAAATAAAAAATCACAAATCTGCCCCTTTAGTAGCTTAAAAAAACAAGGTAGAATAACTCCATATTGCCCTTTCCATATTCTCCCTCGATAAGGATCATTTAATCCCTGAAGGGCTATTTTGTATAAACAAAACTCCTAAACTGGTTATCGCTGTTGTGGTACCAGCATAATTTTGATAAAGGCAAATATGTGACACTTTCGTTCCCAGTTCCCCACAGTGATTACCCTAATGGCCTAAAGTATTCCACCCTGGGCCATATAGACCAGGAAGGTCCCAGGTTTGATTCCTGTCTGTGCTGAGTTACCAGATCTCGAAACATCTAACCACTGGAAAACAGTAATCAACAAGCCAATGAAATGGTGAACTATACAAAAATCAGGGGACGTCACAATCAAACTGTATAGCGCTCTTGTCAGATCAAGGCAAACATTCAAGTGAGAAGCAATGAGACTATTCCTCATATCAACACTCTGAGTACTGAGGAAACATTGGAGAAGCGTGGGCTTCTCAGTCTTGAAAGGAAGCATGAGATAGATAACCATCTGGAGATAACGAACAGTATGGGAAATGGTTAATCAGAAAAACTACTTTAAATTAAATTGTCCAGAGTAGGACAGACAGGATTTATAAAATCTACCCCATTGTATTAATAGAGTACATTCAACACCGTCGGGCTAAGTGATCCTCAGATTATGAGGGGAAAGGCAGCTGCAAGCCACCCCTAACTGTACATTACTACATTCGTATTCTTTCGAGCCCAAGTTGGGGAACCTTGGTCCACTTCCACGTGTGCCCCCTCATGATTCTCCCCAATGTTGTATTTCTTGGGGGGGGGGGGGAAGAGAGAGAAGAGGAGTTATGTACTCTTATCCCTGTCATATGTGCCTGCTGCTGTATTCTATTGTCAATGCTAAACTGGGACAAGATGGATAACTGGCCAGGGAAAGAAAACATAACCACACCGGTAGCAGGCTGTATTAAAAAAGTAGTCCAATCATTAAAAATAATTTACACCAGCACAAAACACGCTCTTGCACCTTTATAAGGTTTGACCTACGCCTCTGCTACTTCTTTTACTTATTTCACACAGCCCACAATCGGGTAACTATACAAAATTTACCAAATCATTTTTTTTGAAAGTTTAAAACATATACACATCGTCTAGAAAGTTCAGTGAACACAAGCCCTGAAAAGGTTTAAACGCAAACCCTGAGCTTTGTTATGAAAGGTGTGGAGGGGGCACAACCCGGGACTGCAAACCCAGGATTCTGAACTTCATGGCTGGAGGGCAAGTTATCTTCATTCACTGATTCAAAGGCAACCGTTCTGGGAGGAATGTGGGATCAACCCTTATAGATGAGCAGATACCAGTCTGCGAAAAGAAGAGAAAAAGGAATGAAATACAAATTAAGGGGCAAGATTAACCAGACAAATACTTTTTACGTCTTTAAATGCAAATAGTATTTTTGCGTATATTATACATATACAGATAAGAATACACTTGTTTTTGCATTCAGCCACCAGGTGGCAGAAGTGAGCTTTTCTCACACAACTTTTGTTTGCAAGGTCTTTAAAAAAAATTAATTTCCCTGCTTCTTGTGGCAGTGTTTGTATGTGCTTGGACGTGGTCCCTACAGTGTTGTAACTCTTCATTATTTTACGTCAATGGCCGTTCCACACATACCAACCTGGAAGGTGAGTATCAAAAGGCTGATTATCACAGTCAATTCTAATCTTGCCCTCTCCCCCATTAACTATGTACAAGCACTTTTGTGACAAAGGACGAGTGAAGAGAACTCAGTAGGAGGAACCTTGGATGAGTTCCCTCTATCTCCTGTGTCAACTGTACCAGCCTAGCCCTTGCCCCAGGTGGGAACAGGTACAGATCAGGCATCATCTCTAGACCTTCCCAGATGCTTTGCTAGTTAGGCCATTTAATTAAGTATGTTACACACACATCCCATTTTTGTCTTTTGAACAACCTAAAGTCACTGTATTAATTCCCAAATGAAAAAGGTCAGGCTCCTTGTACTCAAATAGTGAAGGCTAAAATATAGTGTAATGCTGAAAAGGGAGTTAACATATTAGAGATGAACTTGTTTCTCAAACATGATTTTTATAGCATTAATACTAGCAATGCAACTATACTCAAGTGCAGACATTTTCAAGCTTGTATCCTGTTGTATCTATAAAGGGAACATTATGGAGCCTTACAGTGTAAATCTATCTCCCCATTAACTCCCACGTAATTGAAGCTACCTCCAACAACAGATCCTGTTGCTTCAAATAGGATTTTCCCACCAGTAAAATATGGAGATGTAGCAAGATTTTGGGGATGGAATTTTGCCACCAGTAAAACATGGGGATAGGGTGAGAAAGTGGAGCTGAGATGAAACTCAGCCCTATTCTTACTTAATGGCGGAGCAGGCTTGAGGAGGCATATGGCTTACACCTGCTCCTATTTCTTGTGTTCTTATTTATGCAAGGTAGCTGAGCTAAAATCAGACCATCCAAGTCTCCAGGCCCACAAAATCTAAACAGGAATAACCAATGGAGAACAAATATAAGGGCAAACAGGGCTAAGCAGCCTGTTTTGAGAGTTGGATGGACAGAAATTGCAGAGAACTATGTCCCTAGGGAACATATCAGAGTCTGCGTAGGCTGAAAAGCACTAAAACATAACTCTTCTTCCTCAAAGGCAGCTGAAGTTTGAAGCTTACTGTGTAGGAAAACACAAAGTTTCCACCATTTTGTGATTCAGTGCATCTCATATAACAACTTTCCCTCCTCCCCCCAAACAAATGGTTTGATTCTTGCAAATGAAAGTTGCTAAGGCTACTGCCAACCCTCTAATGCCCTGCTCAAGGGCCATTCCTCATGAGTGAGTCCAGTCAGTATTGGCAGGCTATTTGACTGGACAGCACTGCGGTCAACCCCAATCCTGTCCTCACCCAGGTATGTATTCACCTTACAATGAGGGGCACTAGGTAGTGATGAAGAGCAGGAACTTCAACTAAGATCTGGAATCTTTGCCATTGACTAACTGCAGACCTCTTAATGCCCTTCATGGTGTAATGGGTTATTTAAACATTAATAATGTACAGACTGACCAAGCTTTTGCCACTGTTACACAAAGACTCTATACCATTGGACCCAACCAATAATCCCTCTAAATTTTCTTTGTTGCACACAACCTGTTTATTTCAATGTGCGATACATTTAAATTTTTTTGTGCGTTAACCGAAAATTTGTGTGTGTTGTGAGAGCGGCCTGCACAGTACCTTCATGATTGCTGCACGGCCACATCAGTCCACAGCTTAAGAGGGATCACCGCTCCCAACCTCTCTCCTCCACCATCGTAAATAGAACTTTAAAAATTGCTTCCGCATTAAAAAGCAGGCTTTGCACTGCTGAAGCTCACCTGCTCAGAGGAATGAGACCAGGGAGGTGATACTGTGTCATACGAACACTTTGGCGAGGGCGTCTGCTCCTGCACTGGCAATGTACGCTTTGCTCGGGTGAAAGGTGACGTCATGGATTGCCTCGTCATACTTCTTCCGGTGTGCTGTAATTTCTTGAACACAGGTCTTGTTGTCCAGGTTCCAGAGTCGGATTGAGCAGTCATGACCTGTTCAATAAGGTACACCTCAGGAATTTAAATTCTGCACAATTTGCAAGGAAACCAAAAGAAAAATCATGCATTTTTAATCGCACCATCATTCCCTCAGGACACCCCAAATTGCTTCATAGCCAATAAGATGCAATCACTGTTGCTACGTGGGAAATTATAAAAGTCAATTTTCACATGACACGCCCCTGCAAACAGCAAGGAGGTAAATGGCCAGTTAATCTGTCTTCCGGTGGTCAGTCACGAACATAAGAAATCGGAGGAGTAATCCATTCAGTAAGATCGTGGCTGATTTTCTACTCTTAACTCCACTTTCCCATCCTATCCCCAAATCCCTTGATCTGTTGATCTCAGTCTTGAATCTACTCAACGACTGAGCATCCACAACATGCCGGAGTAGAGAATTCCAAAGATTCACAATCCTTTCAGTGAAGAAATTTCTCCTCCTCTCAGTCCTAAATGACTGACTCCTTATCCTGAGACAATGACCATGACTTTCTGACTCTAAAGCAGGTGCGCTAAGCCAAGTGAGCCAAGCCGATAGGGAGTCTTCACTCTTGAACTGAATACTGCTAAGGCTCCGTTGTGCCCTTTACAAGCCCATTCTTAAAAAGTTTTCCCACCCTTCCAGATAGATCATGTAACAGAAAACACAGGCAGGTAGCTAGTCCACTAAGTGAGCAAAATGGGGTGGGCATTGAAGCTCCTTCTCCCATATGTTTCTAAAGGAGTTGGGATGCTTCAGCTTTGGACCACTCCTTGATTCCTCTTTCACTTCCATTCGCCAAAAATGAAATTGGTGAGGATTCAGCCGTAAAAATCTATAAAAGGTGCCAGCCTGTGTCGCAGTAATTTGAAGTGCCAATACACCAAGGCCAGAATTTTACAGTTGGCATGCGGGTTCAGCGGGAGCGGGTGGTCAGGAAGCCACCCGCAATCGGCTCCGCGCCGCCATTTTACACGGGTGAGCCAATTAAGGCCCGCCCTGTGTGGATCGTAAGCAGTAGCGCTGAGTGCTACCTGTGTGGGAGGGGGGGGAAGAGGGAAGAGGGAGAGTCGGGTCTAGCACGCATGCGCGTGAAAGAGCGCTTCAATCTCCAAGGCGTGGAGCTGCCTCAGGGACACTGAAGTGCTTTTCGAAAAAATTAATACACACAGTAAAAATTGAATGAAACGTGCCCCCTCATATGGCTGTGTCACACGAGATGGGACCCGCTCGTGGATGAGGTTTCCTAAAAAATGTAAAGGCCGCTTGGCCTTTTCGCCTGCCCGCCAACCGTTAGGTTGGACGGGCAGCATAAATTTCAAGTCAATTAGGTCCTTAATGGTCTTAATAGACCTTTCAATTAGTGGCGGACGCGCAGCCGACTCCGGCGCACGCCTGCCGAACGAAATATCGTGCAAGTGCGCGGTGATGTTGGGACGCGTGCCCGGTGTCATCGTGCATCATATTACGTTCCGGTGTGTCGGGCGCATGCCCGCATGCCAAAGGTAAAATTCTGGCCCAAGTTTCTTCAATTCTATCCTCCTTTATGTTCTCTTAAAGGCTCACTCTTGCTGAGGCACAGCCCAACAACTCTAAGTGACCATTCTTCATGGCTAGGAATCTGAGCAATGAATGCCCGCAGACTATTCTTGTAGGGCAGTGGGGATCATAAGAGAGCTGGATCCTGTCCTTGTGCAGCAGCCGTGTATTTTCCAACACAGTCATCAGATAGGGATGAGGCGAAGGAACACTGGCTTCTCCCCTCTAAACCAGAGAGATGAATCCAACTGTAGTTCCATTGCTGCAGCTGCGGCTGAGGTTAGTCAATTCAATATGGATTGGGGACAGAGCCTAGGATCTCTCTCTGGGCTCACCACCGGGGGGAGCTGTGGCTGAAAATGCTCTCTCCCTCTGAGGGGGCTGCTGTTCTCTATTTGGTGTCTCCTCCCGCTTCACCGAGATGGGATCAGTAGAGATTCTGGGAACATCACCATTCTGTGCTACATCACCAGTGACTTTCTTCCATCGATTTCCAATGTAACCAGGTTGTCAGTACAGGTAAAAAGCCACCACTAATGAAGCAATCACTAGTGGTGCATCTGACTGTCTCACAGATAGCTTAATAACCTACCAAAACTGCCACCTACAGGCATAATAGGATGGTGATGCCCAAAATAGTGTATGAATACAAAGCAAATTTAACTTACAGACACTATCAATTCTCTGTAGCCTGCCTTTAGGCACCAGGCATTATTTACAGTCCCTCTCTCCCTAACCAATGTCTCTAATTCAGCACCTCCCTGCTTAATGTGACACAATGAATAACTCAAACCAATGTCAGTCTCCACTTTTCCTGTACACCAAAAACAAGTTATCTGGTCATTTGTCTCACTGTTGTTCGTTGGACCTTGCTGTATGTAAACTAGATGTTGATATTTCCTTACATGACAACAGCAAACATACTTCAAAAGAAAGATAGTTCATTGGCTGCGAAATACTTTAGGATGTTCTGAAAGAAGTCATGAAAAATTGATAAATTCTGTTTTTTTTTCCTTTTTAAGGCTGCAGAATACAACACAACTAAAAATTGTCAGGCGATGACAGTGGGTCAAGTTTAAAAAAACAAGTAGAGGAAGGGGTGGAGGACCTCAACTTCTCTCTCCCCCACCGCCCCCCACCTTAGACCAGCTTATATTTCACCTCTCTCCTAACTATACTTCAGTTCTGCCGAAGGGTCATGAGGACTCGAAACGTCAACTGATTTCTTCTCCACCGATGCTGCCAGACCTGCTGAGTTTTTCCAGGTAATTCTGTTTCTGTTTTAAAAAAACAAGTACTGCTTTGAGTGGTACTTACTTCCTGACATCAGGAAAATACCATTTGGGTCTACAGCAAGAGAGGTGACTGCATCCAAGTGAGCAACCATCGAATGGATCATTTTTCCTAAAAGAAGTAGATCAAAGAGCATCACAGAAAAATATACTCAGTTCATCCAGCTGATTACTATTTATGTTCTTCACCCTCTGTCCACCCCTCTATTCTCCGTGTCCACTTTGTTCATATGATTTTTCTTCTTCCTTCCCCAACTCTCGAGGGCATCAACCTGTATAGTTGAATGGCCGTCTGGTTTCACAGGCACCATTTGATACCTCTCCCAATGTTTAAAAATTGGGCCAAAGCATACTTGACGCTCAGGAAGTGAACCTGGCAAGATGCAAGTAACACAATTCCCATCAAAATCATGCTAGGGCAAGTGTTGGGTATCCAGAAGGAGAGTAAACTCATTCAAGGGACAGTCGAATGCTGAGGGGGGGGGGGGGTGCTGTAGATTTGTAATGAAGGATGAGCTAAAAGTTCCATTGGTTGCTTTCCTTTGTATGTTAAAGGTATATATTATTCAGCTTACCCTGCTAAATTTGGCCCTTTACTAGACCCATTCATAGTAAATAGGAATGTCACAGTCCATGCTCAAGTATATGGTTTATGCACTTTTCATTACACCATTTCCCGCAGACAGCTGCTGCTAAATCACCCCACTCTGAATTCCTTCCTAACTCAATCGCCTTATCTGATCACAGGCTACAAACTGCATTGTTCAGAACAATTTAATAAGCTCTGGTCTCAGTTGCCACATCTATAACCTCCTAAGAAACCAACGGATAGGTTTTCTTTTTACCTGTTTTGTTGTCAAAGAACCGAATACACCTGTCGTCATGTGCGGTGATGGTGACTGGCAGCTTGGGATGGCTGACAACCCGATTAATCTGATTGGCAGCTGAGAGAGAAAGAGAGAGAGAGAGAGAGAGAGAAAATTCAATGAATCCAACCAGGTTTTCAAAGTTATTTTTTCACTAAGTTAACTGGGGTCAAGCAGTGACAGCGGTAAAACCTGATTTTGTAAATGCAAGTTTAATATAGATTGGGAGGGTGGTACAGTAGGGGTATCCAACAACACTTGAAACTGGCTTTGATGTAAAATGACAGAATGGTGGCTGTCTGCATCACAATTCTGGGAAATGTCCACTTTCTTTCATAGTATTTACAGTACACAATTCAGCCCAACTGATCCATGCCGATGTTTATGTTCCACGCAAGTGTCCTCCTTCCCTTTCTCGTCTGAACCGCATCAACATGTCTTTCTACTTCTTTCTCCATCAGGTGCTTATTTTGCTTCCACTTAAATACATCAATGTTATTCACTTCAACCACACCCTGTGGGTGCAAGTTCCACATTCTAAGCATTCTTAGGGTAATTCTCCTGAATTTCCTATTGGTCTCTTGGTGACTTTCTGATACTATGGCCTCTAGTTCTCGTCTTCAACACCAAGTGGAGACAGCTTTCCTATGTCTAGCCTATCAAGCCCTTTCGTAATCTTGAAGGTCTATCAGGTCACTCCTCAGTCTTCTCATTTCCAGAGAAATGAGCCCCAAGCTGATCAATATTTCCTAACAGGTATAACAACATCTCAGTTTGGTTTCTTGCTAGTAAATCCTTTTCGCACTTTCTCTAATGCCTCTATATTTGTTTTACACCAAGGTCCTCAAATTACTTCAAAACATCTGACATTTCCTCTGTCATTAAATCACAGCAATACGGGACCCCAAAGGATTCAATTTCTGGAAAGCGACTTTTTTTTTAGTGCATGGTTAGTTTACAAACTTTGTATATGTTTTTGGTGTGGGGTACGGAGTCATATTCAATTGAGAGACAAAGAGGTCAAAAGAAGACCACCCTTCCTATATATAGTCTTATCCCCTCGTTAATGTGACACCAGTACATCCGATTCATAAACATTCCGGCAAAATGGAGGCAGTGTGCTGTAAATTTTGGAAAAAAAAAACACATGCAAAAACGAGCAAATAACATGCAAGTAAGAGATGGAGCTCTATAGACAAACAGGACTCACTTTCAGGTTTGCAGCCCCTCAACATTAGCCCCGTCTGTCAGCTTACCAGTGTCAGATGTTTTAGAATCCAGGGTAATCACTGGCTGCAACGTCTGCAGATCATATATGACCACATCGCCACTGGTGAAGGAAGCTACAGCATGAGCAGGATCACTCACGAAGGCAACAGAGGTGGGAATTCCATTTTCTGGAGAAGTGAATACAATCTAAATTTAGAAACCAACGAAAGTTGACTTCAAAAAGTAAACAGTCAGTTACAAATGTTGCTGTACTGTACTGTACTTCCATCTTTCAGACTTGAAGGCATTACGACAGATTATTAATATCCATTTTGATACATGGCAATATATTGGGCTGAATTTTACAGAAGCAAAATCAGGGAGAGGGGCTGTGATATACTTGGACAAATTAGCATTGAAAGAGAGGAGATATTGGCGGTTTTAGCGGGCATAAAAGTGGCTAAATCCCCAGGCCCAGATGAAATGTATCCCAGGCTGCTATGTGAGGCAAGGGAGGAGATTGCAGGGGCTCTGACACTAATTTTCAAATCCTCTCTGGCCACAGGAGAGGTGCCAGGGGACTGGAGTACAGCTAATGTGGTACCATTATTCAAGAAGGGTAGTAGGGATAAACCAGGCAATTACAGGCCAGTGAGTGTAACATCAGTGGTAGGGAAACTGTTGGAAAAAATTTTGAGGGACAGGATTAATCTCCACTTGGAGAGGCCGGGATTAATCAGGGTTAGTCAACATGGCTTTGTCAGGGAGAGATCGTGTCTAACAAATTTGATTGAATTTTTCGAGGAGGTGACTAGTTGTGTAGATGAGGGTAGTGCAGTTGATGTAGTCCACATGGACTTCAGTAAGGCTTTTGACAAGGTCCCACATGGGAGAATAGTCAAGAAGGTAAGAGCCCATGGGATCCAGGGTAATTCGGCAAATTGAATCCAAAATTGGCTTAGTGGCAGGAGGCAGAGGGTGATGGTCGAAGATTGTTTCTGCGACTGAAAGACTGCGATGAGTGGTGTACGACAGGGAGCGGTGCTGGGACCCTTGCTGTTTGTCGTGTACATTAATGATTTAGATGTGAATGTAGGAGGTATGATCAGTAAGTTCGCAGATGACATGAAAATTGACGGTGTCGTAAATAGTGAGGAGGAAAGCCTTAGATTACAGGACGATATAGATGGGCTGGTAAGATGGGCAGAGCAGTAGCAAATGGAATTTAATCCTGAGAAGTGTGAGGTGATGTATTTTGGGAGGACTAACACAGCAAGGGAATACATGATCAACGGTAGGACCTTAGGAAGTGCAGAGGATCAGAGGGACCTTGGTGTATATATCCATAGATCCCTGAAGGCAGCAGCACAGGTAGATATGGTAGTCAAGAAGGCATATGGGATACTTATATTCTTTGCCTTGACTAATAAAGACAAGAGCAGGGAGGTTATATTGGAGTTGTATAAAACGCTAGTTAGGCCACAGCTGGAGTACTGTGTGCGGTTCTGGTCGGCACACTATAGGAAGCATGTGATTGCACTGGAGAGGGTGCAGAGGAGATTCACCAGGATGTTGCCTGGGCTGGAACATTTCAGCTATGAAGAGAGACTGGATAGGCTAAGGTTGTTTTCCTTAGAGCAGAGAAGGCTGAGGGGGGACCTGATAGAGGTATATAAAATTATGAGGGGCATAGATGGGGTAGATAGGAAGAAACTTTTCCTCTTAGTGGAGATGTCAATAACCAGGGAGCATAGATTTAAGTTAAGGGGCAGGTGGTTTAGAGGGGATTTGAGGTAAAAATATTTCGCCCAGAGGGTGGTTGGAATCTGGACACACTGCCTGAGGGGTGGTAGAGGAAGGAACTCTCACAACATTTAAGAAGTATTTAGATGAGCACTTGAAATGCCATAGCATACAGGGCTATGGGCCAAGTGCTGGAAAATGGGATTAGAATAGATAGGTGCTTGATGGCCAGCATTGACACCAATGGCCTGAAGGGCCTGTTTCTGTGCTGTAAAACTCTAAATCGGAAGGCACCTCAGCCTAAGCCCACTTACGGAAAATATGGCGTGATGCCAATCCAACGTCATCCAACTAGTCCCCAAAATCAGAAACCATCTTCACAAAAGTCAATAAACAAGCTAGAGCTTGTTAAAAAGCCAAAAGACTGCAATTTTTCGTGGCCCACTCCATTTTAAGGGAGGTACACGGGAAAAACATCAGGACTGAGTTGAGTCATGCCAGGTATGCAGGGATAGCACAAGGGCACATGAAAAGGCCTGCAAACAGGATCCATGGCTGCATGTAGCAACAGAGTCTGCAGCTAAAGGTGACAGTATCTGGCTGTTAGTGAACTTGATTTGTTAAGTTTCACCAGCTGAAAGAACAACTGGGGAGAGTGTGAGAGGACAGCGTGTCTCTTTAAATTGGGGGCCGGGACTGACATGCTCATGGCCTAAACCTACCTTCCTGCTGACATCCTACTTTAGATGCTCGATTTGATGCTAGAACCCCTTCGCCACGCTAATAGCCGGCATTCCCACCAGCCGGCTGCTAACTGGCTGGCTGCGCTTGATTGACGACATGATGTAACCGCGGGGGCTGGATTGAGCAAACCATGCCCTTCCCTTTGTCTCCTTAATCCTGCTGTTAAGCATAAAATCCTGCCCATTATGTTTAATGTTATCTAAATAGAAGTGCCCCTGATAGTTCAGCTGGCTGATGCATAGCTAATCCAAGCCAAACTGGAGAATTGCCTCAACTGGCCCATGGATTAAGAGTGGAAAAGTGGCTGCTCTTGAATACTAACCAGTGGCTGCAAAGTATATGTGTGCAAGTGGCAACCTTTGATATTCTCTGGTGTTAAAAAGCCTGTCATTCTTTGTTTAATACTCACATGTGAACAAAATGGCAACTCTGGCAAAGTACCAAGGTCCTAGAAATGGCTTGGATGAAGGCACAAAGGTCCTGGTAAAGAGTGGGGCACCTTCAGGGATGGGGGAGTAAAAGACTGGAAAAAGAACTACTAATTTTTTAATATTCTTTTCATGGGATGGGGGCATCATTGGCTATGCCAGCATTTATTGCCCATCCCCAATTGCCTTGAGTCAATGCTGCAGTCCATGTGGTGTAGGTACACCATGAGTGCTGTTCTGGAGGGAGTTCCAGGATTTTGACCGAGCTGACAGCGAAGAAACAGCGATATAGTTCCAAGTCAGGATGATGTGTGGTTTGGGGGATGGGGGTGGAACTTACAGGTGGTGGTGTTCTCATGCACCTGCTGCCCTGTCCTTCCAGGTGATAGAGGTCACAGGTTTGGAAGGTGCTGTTGAAGGAGCCTTTGTGAGTTGCTGCAGTGCATTTTGTATATGGTACACACTGCTGCCACTGTGCATCAGTGGTGGAGGGTGTGAATGTTTAAGGTGGACATTAAACATTATCTTGACATTTTATTTCCTCCCTGCTTGCTTTGGATCTTCTAATACACTACATCTTTCTCTGGCTCCAGGACAAGGGCCACAAATTTAATTGTGGGGCGGGGCAGCAGGTGGTGGTGGAGAGGAGCATATGGCACATGGGAGCCCTGAAGCAGCTGGCACCCCCCACACTCCAATAGATGGCTGTCCTGTCTCTCTTCCTTTCCAGCAGATGGTCCATGACTTCCCTTCTAGAAGATAGCTCCCTACTTCTATCTCCCACACCCCCAAAAGAACAGGCTCACAACTCTAACCCTCTTCCTAATCATCCCTGGAGCACCATATGTTTTCCTGCAAAGCCTTTACTCACCCTTATCTTTGTTGTATGTACCAACACAGGCTGGATTTGCAGTTGCATCCCACAATCTAACAGTTCCATCTGCTGAACATGAAATGAGGCGGTTCTTCGGGATACTAAATGCTAGCCCCCAAACTGTATCCGTGTGACCATTTAGTGTTCTGGACAGAATACTCTCATCTGTAAAAAGCAGATTCATAGCACTGAATGATAAATTGTATGAGTGAAAGAATGGAATCTTAGCCACAGAAATAGCCCACGGTCACAGCTAGATCACATATCAGGCTTGACCCTTATGATGTCTCATTTCACTGGGTTACCCAGGCTGTGCTTCCCTGCCCCCAACCCACCCTTTCTTAAAATTGTTTTAAGTAATTATTAGCAGGAGAGCAGAATAAATGGCTGATCTCGTAAGTTATAGTTTGGTCAGGACAACAAATGCAGATTTAGCTGTAATAAAAAGCGAGAGGAGGTCTTGTGGCACAGAGATAACGTCCCTGTCTCTCAGCCAGAAGTTCCGCTTCAAGTCCCACTCCAGGACTTGATGGCTAAGGAAGGTGCGTTCATAGCATGGCCAAACAGGTTGAGTATCAATTTGTAAATCCTTCCAACACACACCAATGGCAGGTGGCAAGAGTGGGAGAGACTCTGGATCAGCTTTGTGATGAAAGAAATTGCAGTCTCTCCATCATTATCCATAGTTCCAGTCTACAACATGCATGTAAAAGTGTAAATTGCCACAGCAACTCAGACCCCTTTGAGGGCTGGTTGGCTCAGTTGGCTGGACGATCAGTGTGGATCAGATTGGTGCTAACAGCACGGAGTTTGATCCCTGTTCTGGCAGGGGTGGATTTGGGACCTTTCTCCTTTCCCTACTCATGGTGGAGATCCCGGTGCTATGGGTCGTCCTGCCTTTGGGCAGAGAAATCAAGGAGGAAGGAAGGGAAAAGTGAGAGGAATCAAATACATTAATGATCAGGAGAACTAAAACCCATGGAGGCACAGTATTGGTTATGCAAGGACTTAGATCCGAAGAACAAAAATTAACACATTTAGGAGAGAAGGGTAAAAAATGGAAAACAGACAGAGGAAAATAACTAAATAAATAACTGAAAACCTTAATACAATATTGACATTCATAAATTATTCAAACATCACTCCAGCTTATGACCATTACTGTATATAATCTGGAACCCGAGTGATCTTGCATTTGCAGGCCCATCAGTATATTATTTTATTAAACCCGACTTAGCACATACCGTAAGTGTCGTATGGGTCAGTGTTCAAACTTGGAATATTCCAGCAGCAAATTGTGCCATCAAGCCCTCCACTGAAGCACTGGTCCCCTTTAGAACTAACTGCTAACGATAACACTGGGTCTCTGTAACACCAGGAGAGGCAGAGATTTTTTAAAAAAGAGCCATGTACAGTAAAAATGATTCGACAATCAAGTATTAACAGAACTGTTATACCATTAGCAATGCAGTAAAGTTCAGTAATTGCCCTCTGCCCTGAAAGTGCTGACCCATGGTGGAGTACAGCTACATGGGCACAAGCAGCTCTCTAATACAGGGGCTCCACTTCAACATCTAGAAGCAGTGGCCAACTTCTGCACCATTTCAGCTGTCCCGGTGAGATCAACTTAGCGGAGAAGTTGGATCAAATCTGGAGCCTACTCTGCAAATAGAGTAACCCCATGACATCTAAACACCGCTCCTGGTGAAGTGAAGCTGTTGGTTTCCACTAAAAATATTGAATTATCCAATAATTTCAATTAATGTTAATAACAGCATCTAAATTAAGGAACTAAATTAAGGAATTAACATCTCCTTAAGGTATATGGGATAATTGACTTATCATATACTCACACATGTCCCCTGAACGTATAAATTGGTTCCACATCCAACGCAGTACTCCTAGAACGAAATAAAATAAAACGCTTGTAATGGACATTTTTCCCTCCAATAACACCCTACCTGGATTTTTTTTCTAAAACTAAGTTTTCAACCAATTAACATTTCTGGCTACTTTTTATGCAATGTGAGTGCTTCGGTTTCTGGTCTCCAAAAGGCAACTTAAAACTTCAAGTAAACCAGGTCTCTATAAGACAGCCGGCCAGGAGAACCATTTTCTATTTGAATCCCAGAAGGTTTACTTACCGGCTGCAATGAGCTGTTTCAGATCCGTGCGTCAGTATCTGGTGCTACTAGTGCCAGCCTCACATAGTACAATTGCAGCTTCAAAAATTGATAGTTAAAGATGAACAAACAAAATGGAACTAGCTCTCAGCCCATGTGACCCATTCCATGATGGCAACATATGACCTCTCACCAGTATTTAACTGCCCCTTGAATAACTCCAGAATTTCATTGGTGAGGAATTTTAGTACTGGGAAATGGAGAACTTTCCAACTGGTCCACCCAGTACCAGTGATGTGCACTCTCAGATTAGATGCAGTGGCAAAGCTCCTTCTGCTCTGCCCCAATAATGACCCTCACCCTCAAACTCAGAAAGGTATCTCTCCTGCAATAGTTAAGAATTATTTTACATTCCGCACCAGCTACCCTCTCTGAATGAAATCAGAAGTTTAATACAAATGAGGGACATTTTGTGCAGTAGACCAAGGGTTGGTGTTGAAACTGGTCACACTCTAATAGAGCCACTGCAGTGAGCGAGACTTTGTCCCATCTGGTTGGGTTTGCAACTTGGCCCCCCAAGGTGCAAGACCAGTGTGTAATCCACTACAATATCCAGACCCTCAAAAAGGCCATCCCAACAGGATTGTATACAGATCAGCAATATCATGATATAGTTCATCCATAAGATTCACACGGTTTTGCTCTCTGCCCTAACGCGAAACAAATATTGCTTCGAAATAAAATGTCTCACTACACAGAAAAAAATTACTTTTTGGCAGGAACTGTTTTCTGCAGGTTCCACAGCTTCAGAGTACGATCCTCCGAAGCAGTCATGAGCACAGGCTCCACCGGGTGAAATGCCAATGCACGGATCCCATCAAAATGACTCCGCAACGTATACTTGGGATTCCAGGTCTTCCTGAAGGCATCTTTACCATCAGAAATCTGCAACAAGTAAGGCAAGTTCTGATGAAGGGTCGTCGACCTGAAACATTAACTCTGTTTTTCTCTCCACAGATGCTGCCTGACCTGCTGAGTATTCCAGAATTTTCTGTTTTCATTTAAGACAAATTTCTGGCTAGATTTGTATCCAAATCCCTCTTATCAATAGTTGCAGCATTTCTGACTGGGAGCTAGGAGAAGCTGTGTAAAGCAGATAGCATTTAGCTTTCATTGCAACGCAGCATTAGATTCTTAAGGTTGCAAATATTTTAGAAAATATGAGTCAGGTTCTAGGGCTGTATTTGGGGCATTGTAATTGAGCCTGTTGACCCTGGACTTTGGGAGATGGAGCGAAAAAGCCATTGTTCACAGTTCCAATCACTGTCCACCAAGTATGGCTGAAAGGTATGTGACAAGGTCATGGGTCAGCTGAGATGCCCTCCATGGTTGAGCAGTCTGCTGACATTCTCTGTAGAATAGTCACTTAGTTGAGGAGGGCTGGTGGCACCTGTGGAACTGCACACACCTTCAGGAGAAGAGGGAATAAAAATAATATATTTTTAAAAAATAGTACAAAAAAGTGCTTTGCCTCTGGTTTAATGCAGCTAATGCTTCAAAGTTCAAGAGTCCTACAAGGTGCAAACTTAAGAATGTCATCCTTTTTCATGAAATGGAAATTCAGATGCAACAGTGCTTGCCAAATTAGGTTAAGAGCTTGAGTTTTTGAAAAGTACTTACATCATTGTCATTAGTGACAGTCAGGTCTGCCAGCTCACCCAGGCTCATTTCTCCATCTCCAACGCTATCTGTCCCTAGTATAAATGGCTTGTTAGCATGCGGGGGAAACGCAAGGGGAACAGCTGCAATGGAAACATACAGTAGCAGGACATTAAAAAGAATTCAGCCATCAGTGCTCCACAAAGAGGTTACCTAGGACACACACTTATTGCTACTCTCCCCATAACCCATAATATGCCGTCAGGGGCACATAATTCCTCACAGAGAGGAATCAGTAGCCGAGTCCAACGGCGTGAGGTAGTTTGAAACAGCGTCACTGGAGACAGCCATCACCACTACAGTGTTAATATAATGTGTGAATTGAGTTATGTGACAATACAGCTCCTTTGAGCACTTCTGCTGCACAGGTGGGGGTAGTAGGGTTGCTCCTGTCCTCCCTGAGATTGCCTTAGGATGCCTGTGGACCAGGCAGTAACATAAACATGTACTGGCTAATCTTATCCTCCATAATCAGCTGCATTTATATCACATTTTCAGAAGTTAATGAGCAATCCAGCTGAGATCTGTTAACTCAGCGCAGCGTACGTATTAAATTAGGAATTTGCTGTCTGGATGGTTCACAACCGAATGTGTGTACTACAGATCTTTATAGCTCTTTGAATATGAATTGATTAAGTAGCAATAACAGATACTTCAGTGAGAGTGTCAGCATGCATCAACTACATGGAGGATCCTGGCCATGACACTAGAGGCTGGGAAAAATACAGAGGATTTCATTCCAATAGAAAAAAAATCTTAAACCACAAAGTTCACAATATTAAAGAAAAAGAAAAAACTGCAAGAAACACGGGAATGATCACAAGATTTCATCTCATGATCTGGCTGACAGCTATGAACCACTGTGACACCATCTGATGTTCTTCAGTTACTTCTGGAGATTCTGTAATGCATTTTTTGATGATGAAGAGAAGATGGTACCTTCGCTTGACTTAGGTTGACCAATCATCCCAGAGGGAATGGAAGGCAAGCCGTCGATGTCTGTAAAATTAGTCAACACATCTTGAAGCTTAGAGCGGTGGTTTCCTATGAATGCAATCATGGATAAAACGTAATACAGTCAGTAGAAAGTGTTACACACGTTATTTTAGACAACTATACAATCTCAATGATCACAGCAAGTCAAACTTGGCCTTTTGGGTCACAGTGGTTGAGATCAACTAATGCAGCGCAGACATATGCGTCTGAACCCAAAACCTTCTAGCTTGCGTGGTTTAGTTCCACAAAGTGAATTTACTGACTGAGCTACCAATAGAACCTCTTTAGCTTTTAACTATGCTAAGACAAATGGAAATTCCAGAGACAAATCTCTCTTTTACTTTGTTCAACTTCATTGCTTTCCGTTTCCCTTTTGTTCTTCCTCCCCCTTTCACTTCCTCAAAGCTTATTAAATTTCTACGCTCCTTCAGTTCCGAAGAAAGGTCCTTGACTTGAAATGCTAACTGTGTTTCTCTCTCCACAGATGTTGCCAGACCTACTGAGTATTTCCAGCATTTTCTGTTTTTATTTCAGATTTCTAACATTTGCTTTTGTTTTAATGGTAGAACACTCACGTAGCAAATTTCAATACACTTCATTATTGGCCTTATTTTTACCTAGTTCTTTGCCATCCCCCAAGCTTCTGGAATCTTCAGCCCTTTCCTCTTCCTCTCCAGTCTCCAGGAAGTGAAATTCACTCAAAGCATCCACTGTCTCACAGTCCATGGCAGGATCAGCAGCTGTCATCTCGGTGCCTATCTATAGTAACACACATTTCACAAATAAGGTCAATTTGTAAATCCCATTGGACATCAAACAAACACATTGACCTGACAGGCCACCAGCTAATTGCCAAAATGATCATCGTGGTCAGTGTGCCAACAAAACAGACTTTTAATAGACTGGTTTGTGATGTTGACCACCAAAATCTAAATTTTGGTTGCCAGTTAGGTCGGAACATAGGAGATACTGGTTACACGACTGGAAAACACTTTGCAATGCATCCAGTTCCAAAAACTAATACACCATCACTCATACCCTCATATCTATCCAATTCACCCATAATCTTTTTGCCTACCTGCCTGCACTGTCTCCCCGCACCTTCATATTTTCTCATCTTTTTCATTCTTTCTCATTACACATCACACCACCAGTTTCCAGTCAAAAATATGCCTTGGCTTCTGATTTTCCTTTCCAGGGATGAGAAGTATCACTCTCAGTCTCTGCTCCAGTGAGCCCTCAGCTAATTATAAACATGGCCAGCATTTGGAAGCCAATGAGCAGAGTTGAGTGTATAACTCCGGAACCTTTAAATAAAAAGTGTCACTACCTACAAGGCTGCTTGCAGCTTGAAAGAAAACGCGTAACACATGGGTATCTGTCAGGATAACTTCTTCAACTTCAGCATTTAGTAGTCTGAAAAACCTTAGTATGGTGCCAATTTTTACACACCTCACATCCAGAGTACCTTCTCTTTGCTCTGGGGAGGCTCGCAAGGTCCAACTTGAGAATTCAATTCAAAAACTGAGCATGTGTGGAACCCCCAGAATTTCTATAGACAGGCAGTCCTGGAGAACTCTATTAAGTAAGAAGGCTAAAAGCTTCAATGGTTACCCTTTGTTTCTTGCTTAGTCTCTGTGTGACAGAGAGTTCTGAAGGAACATTATCCAATTCGTCATCATCCTCGTCGCTATCGTCATCCACATTCTGGAGGAAAGGCATCTTCTCCAGTACTGATTTTCGTAGTCCATCTCGAGTTTCGCTGCCTGCATTTCTGTAAAGGAAGAACGCCACATAAAACCAGGCTGACACAAAAATGTAATTACAGTAGGAATCATGGCTTTCTAGCCTAGAGATACAGGCTAATTCTAGTATAAGAACATACTAAGAACATAAGAAACAGAAGCAGGAATAGGCCATTTGGCACCTTGAACCTGCTCTGCCATTCAATAAGATAATGGCTGATCTGATAGTGGCCTTAACTACACTTTCCTGCCTGCCCCCCATAACCTGCAACTCCCTTGTCAATCAAAAATCTGACTAACTCAGCCTTGAATATATTCAAATAACCAGGCCTCCACTGCTCTCTGTGAAAGAGAACTCCAAAGACTTCCAACTCTCTGAGGGAAGAAATTTCTCCTCATCTCAATCTTAAATAGGAGACCCTTATTTTAAAACTGCGCCCCTTGTTCTAGATACCCCAGAGGGGAAACATCCTCACAGCATCTATCCTGTCAAGCCCCCTCAGAATCTTATATGTTTCAATAAGATCACCGTTCATTCTTCTAAACTCGAATGAGTATAGGCCCAAACTGCTCAACCTTTCAGGTTGGGATGGGATCTACTCCAGAGTACTGAGGGAGGCAAAGGAGGAGATTGCTGGGGCCTTGACAGAAATCTTTGTATCCTCACTGGCTACGGGTGAGGTCCCAGAGGACTGGAGAATGGCCAATGTTGTTCCATTGTTTAAGAAGGGTAGCAGGGGTAATCCAGGAAATTACAGGTCGGTGAGCCTTACGTCAGTGGTAGGGAAATTATTGGAGAAGATTCTTCGTGACAGGATTTACTACCATTTGGAAGCAAATGGGCGTATTAGTGACAGGCAGCATGGTTTTGTGAAGCAGAGGTCGTGTCTTACTAACTTGATCGAGTTTTTCGAGGAAGTGACAAAGATGATCAAAGATGGAAGGGCAGTGGATGTTATCTACATTGATTTCATTAAGGCCTTTGACAAGGTCCCTCATGGCAGACTGGTACAGAAGGTAAAGTCGCACGGGATCAGAGGTGAGCTGGCAAGATGGATACAGAATTGGCTTGGTCTTGGAAGACAGAGGGTAGCAGTGCTTATCTAAATGGAGAGCTGTGACTAGTGGTGTTCCGCAGGGATCAGTGCTGGGACTGTTGCTGTTTGTAGTATACGTAAATGATTTGGAGGAAAATGTAACTGGGCTAATTAGTAAGTTTGCAGACGACACTAAGGTTAGAGGAGTTGCAGATAGTGAAGAGGATTGTCAAAGGATACAACAGGATATAGATCGGCTGGAGACTTGGGCGGAGAAATGGCAGATGGAGTTTAATCTGGACAAATGCGAGGTAATGCATTTTGGAAGGTCTAATACAGGCAAGAATTATACAGTAAATGGCAGGACCCTTAAGTGCATCGACGGGCAGAGGGATCTGGGTGTACAGGTCCACAGGTCACTGAAAGTGGCAACGCAGGTGGATAAGGTAGTCAGGAAGGCATGTGGCATGCTTGCCTTCATCGGCAGGGGTATTGAGTATAAAAGCTGCAGCTGTATAGAACCTTGGTTAGGCCACACTTGGAATATTGCATGCAATTCTGGTCGCCACATTACCAGAAGGATATGGAGGCGTTGGAGAGGGTGCAGAGGAGGTTTACCAGGATGCTGCCTGGTCTGGAGGTTATTAGCTATGAGGAGAGGTTGGAGAAACTCGGATTGTTCTCACTAGAGCGACGGAGATTGAGGGGCGACTTGATAGAAGTTTACAAAATTATGAGTGGCATGGACAGGGTAGATAGTCAGAAGCTTTTTCCCAGGGTGGAAGAGTCAATTACTAGGGGACATAGATTTAAGGTGAGAGGAGAAAACTTTAGAGGAGATGTGCAGGGCAAGTTTTTTTACGCAGAGGGTAGTGAGTGTCTGGGATTCACTGCCAGAGGAGGTGGTGGAAGCAGGTACAATAGTGGTGTTTAAGAGGCAGCTTGACAAATACATGAATAGGATGGGAATAGAGGGATATGGACCCCGGAAGTGCAAAATGTTTTAGTTTGACAGGCAATATGATCGGCGCAGGCTTGGAGGGCTGAAGGGCCTGTTCCTGTGCTGTACTTTTCTTTATTCTTTCCTCATAAGACAACTCCTTTATCCCAAGAATCAGCCTAGTCAATTTGTCTGAACTGTCTCTGCTGTAAGTATACTACTCCTTAGGTAACAAGACCAAAACTGCACATAATACTCTAAGCGTGGTCTCATCAATGCTCTGTACAATTGTAGCAAGGCTTCCGCATCCCCCTTGACCTGTGTGAGATCAGCCATCTCAACAGAGTAGCGTATCAAACTGGGACTTCCCTGCTCTGTTTCTCAATAGGTAAATTCACTGAAAGAAAAGTATTCTCTATTACTCCAGCCTCCACAGTCTTCCTACACTTTTCCCCCATCCTTTATTTTTCTTTAAGTTGTTCAGTAAAAGGAGAGAATACTTACAAAAGTGAGAATGCCAGTCTGGAGGGGACATGAATGAGCAATACTGTGCCCCATTCCCACATACATCAAATCACTGAGATATTGAAACCAAGTAAGCCTGTTACTGACACCACCAAGAAGGGAAGGTAATGTCAACAACGGGAGGCAACAAAATGGTTGGATTTAGATCAGATTTGTAATTTGGCAGGACAACAGAAAATAAAATTTGACTAATAAATATAAATGCTTCCACATTCCTCAAGAAAATCATGCATTATGTATAACAGGTTATATAAATAATTTAGGAGGAATGTCTTTACAGAGACTGGTGAGAATGTGGAACTCGTTAGCTGGAGTGGTTGAAGCAGGTAGCAATTATATTTTACGGTGATGTTGAATACATACATGAGGGAAATTGGCACAGGGTCAGTACGTGAAGCAGGGTTGTGTGGAGTATTAATACTGGCATGGGCCAGTTGGGTCAAATGACATCCTTTTGCACTGTAGATTCAATATAACACAATGAATGGGAATTGGCAGGCAGACCTACAAAGGTATCTGGGAGAGATGGTAGACTCCATTTTTTGTGTCTAGACAACAGCCATTTTAATACAGCTGTATGCAAAATGTGAAATTTTTATGCTAAAGGATATGTTTTAATCATCTTCCCTCATCTTAAGACTCTTCTTGCGGTCTGTTTTCCTCTCTGCAAATAGCCAGGTTAAGGGGTGTTCCTTAGCCTTGTCGAATGAAGCTCAGGGGAATCAGAGAATAACCAGGATTTCATTCCATCTGTACAGGATGTCTGGGATCATCACATGCCAGCAAAATATAGGAGGTAGGATCGATGAGAGTCAAGCCTGCGGCTTTCCACTGTGCTCCATTGCATCTTCGAGTCTTCACCATTCTAAAACTGGTCTACAATTGAAATAGGTATACCTGACATCCCCAAGCTTAAAATAACTTCACATAAAATTAAATTGAAAGGGAAATTTAATGTAGGGCATCACTCTAGGCTCCAGTTAGTCTCTGAAGCTCAGCGGCCACCTGATTTACAAACACAGCAATACTCCAGGAGTTGTTTATTTTGGATTCTCATTTTCAGCCCTGTTCATTTACAGTTCCATCCCCCGGTATCTCATTCAAATGGCCATTCTTTATACAAGCGAGTGGTTGCAGGCAGTTTGATCCTGACTTGATCAGCTGCCTATGCACACACTTTCATCAGGGGTCACCATATAATGATCAGGAGCAAGAGTAGTATCTGGTTGTCATCCTCCTGAGCCCATGAGCTCCGAGACAAATTCTAGCATCCCCTCCTGCTTGCATGGTTGATTGTCAGCACAACCAGGACCTTCTGATTTGTGTAGCACACCAGACTGCACTTTGGCTGCTCAGGCACTGGAACAGCTTTTATACTTGGCTGTACTGACTTTTTTTCCAGACAGTCATGTTGAAAATAACAGTAGCTGTTAAAAAAAGAAATAATCTGCTTTTGGCACGGCAACTAACACCTTACAGAGCAGACATGCAAGCCATCTGTTTCAAAGCGCAAGAATCCTTCCTTCTGTACTGCATTTCTCCCACTAAATCACAATGAAACCTTCTCTGTCTCCCAACATGACTCCTGGTAATGTGTATTAATTTTAACCTTCCCCAAAAAGACTGCTAAATAATTGTCAGTGCCCAGTAATTAATGATAACAAAATTAGAGGGTTAGTCAACTGCTGAGCGATCAGTGCCAAAGGTTAACAGACGAGGAGCCACTTATCTTAAAAGGCCCAAGTCCCGGTATTTGTGTTCCTCAAGCCTAATTCATAATAAAATTGACTTTTCTTCCCTGGTTTTAATTACCCTTTCCCATTTCCTCTTTCCAACTCCTTCCTGTGCAAAACACGTTCGATGAAGGTAGTTTGTCTCAAGTTCCTAACAGTGCCTGTTTGTGCACCCCCCGGCGTCTGGTCACAAAAGAAGCCTGAGGTGATGGCCAAAAAGTTTGCTTTCCCCTCAATGCAGCTTCACGAACTATCATGATCGAGGATAGAAATGGCATTAATAAGCTAGTGTCCTGCCATAGGTGTATCCAGCTTTTTGTCTTCGTTAGATGAAACCCATAGATGTTCACAGGACATGAGAAGGTCTGTAGCTAGGAACTGCAGTACTTGCAAGAAAGTGAATCTGATTCAGGTACTTGCCTCTTAATCTGTTCTTCTATCTGTTTAACTAATGGAGAGTCTCCTCCATTTAGGATCTGTCCCAAGCTGTTGGACTCTGCTGCTCCATTGTGCTCTGGGCTGGAACGGCCCAACATGGATCGGACCCGCTTTGTCCGCATGTCCAAGATAGTGTCTGTATAACCCACCTCCTGCAAATATCTTAAAGCATAGCACACAGAAGAATTAGACATTAGAATTACAAGCAACAGTGCAGAAACTTCATGGAGGGTTTCATGTATTTTGATCCATCTTTTACACGGAGTAATAAAATTCTTGTGCTTATGTAGTATCGTTAACATAGTAAACATTACAAGGTGCTTCATGGATGAGAAATGGTAACCAAGTATTAAAACAGTCAGGAGCTGACTAAAAGCATGGTTGAAGAGTCAAATTGTGCGACTTCCGAAAGTGAAGGATTTAGGAACGTTTTGATTTAAATCTCAAAGGGAGGCAGCAAGGAAGGGAGGGGAGCTCCAGAGGAGTGTCAATATAGTTACTTCTGTGAGGCCAGAATCAGACCAAATGGAATGGGTTGAGTTTTTGAAGTTATCAGTGCTCTGGCAGTGACTGCCAAAATTAGAAAAGTTAACATTTGGAGCACTGGGTAAAGTCACAGCAGTATCTTGTATCCTAAACAGTCACTAAAACAACTTCACTCTGCAGCTCATAATAAACAGTACATCAAATTTCACCAGAGAAATTACCTCTTGCAATTCCAAAATGAATGTTGTCTTGAAAATGAAACTTTTGACCAGAATATGCACAAACCTGATGAGATTTTTTGTAGTTAACATCATTAACTCTAGTTAATATCTGTCTGTGATATGCTTGGATTTGATGTGATGTATTTCATTTCATCGTTCTTGAAAACTACCACCCATTTCGAACCTTCCTTTCCTCTCCAAAGTCATTGAACATGTCGCCTTCGAATAGGGTGCCCACCTTTCCAGAATTCTATGTTTGAACCCCTCCAATAAGGTTTCCACCCCTGCCATAGCACTGAAATGGCCCTACTCAAAGTCACAAATGGCATCTTATGTAATCATGGTTAGCTATCCTTCCTCATCTTTCTCAACCAGTTTGCAGCCTTTGACATGGCTGACCAATACTTCCCCTCCATTAACCAGCTGGGTGAAACTCCCCTCAAATGGTTCCACCATTACCTGTTCACTTGTAGCCACAGAATCACCCACAATCACTTCTCTACCACTTCTGCACCATTACTTCTGGAGTCCCCAAAGGATCTATCATTGGTCCACTCCTCTTTATCATCTACATGCTGCCCCTCAGCGACATCAGCTGAAAACTCAACATCAGGTTTCACATGAATGCCCAAGACACCCAGCTCTACCTTGGCACCACTTCCCTTGACTTTCTCTCTTATTGCCTGATTTATCAGCCTGCTTGTCTGACATCCAGTGTTGGATGAACAGAGTGTCCTCCAACTAGATTTTGGGAAAAACCATTGTCTTTGGTCCGTGTCACAAACTCTGTTCCCCAGCCACCAACTCTATCCTTCTCTACCAGCACTGTCTGATTTGGAACCAGACTGTAAAGATATGCTTACATGTAAAGATATGCTTGTCCAAGATAAAATAGCAGACGATTGCAGACACGCTTTAATATTATTCTCTTAAGGTTGTGCAATTCTTTACAATGTAAATAGGCTCCATTGCAGATACATGAATGATATCTATCATGTAGGGATTGGTAGAGAGACTCTCACGCAAATATTCAAAACCAGGAGTTTGCAAGCCTTTTTGTCTTTCCGGATCACTTAAGTGCATAGCATGGAGACTTGTAGGCCACAAACAGTTTAAATTCAGGTTCCCATTAAATTGCACATATCTCAAACGACTGATACAAACAGATCTTGATGATCCGGTTTAGAATATATCCACCACTGAGGCAACAACACTAAGAACAGCCCTTTCCAAACTTCGAGGTCACAGAATTCATTCAGGACTAACCAACAAGTGTCAAGAAAACAGAGCCACTTGGTCTTTATGGGCTGGGTTGGCAGAGTGAGCAGGCCACTTTTAGCCCACAGGCCTCAAGTTGGGTCCCTTTGTGTTGTATTGCATCCTGTCAGTGGGATTTTCTAGCTCCATACATCAGGAACTGCAGATAATAGTGATGCGTACTTACTGTCTCAGCAGCTGCCGCCCCTCTTTCCACGATAATGGACTATTCTGTTCTATGGTTGATGTATCAGGGCCATTGTTTATAACTGAAAAGATGAAATATAGAGTTGATTTATAGCTGTACCATCATAACATCCTAAAGTAGTCTTAGATTACGAATAATGAGATATCAGATTAAACTCTTGTTTAAACCTGTTAAATAAATTCTTGGCAAATTAGATTGCTAAACATATCATTCTATGTTTTTTGGATTATATTAATCACATTGCATTTTCCACAACTCAAATAGCTTTAGGACAGAAAGGGGTGTCATGCAAACTGAATGCAATGGAGCACTGCAAGAGAAAGGACATATTAAAATGGAGAAGAGCTGCACATTTTTCTTTTTCAGGTTCCACAGTATCCCAGCACAAGACTGAAAATAGCTGTGTACCCAGATGGCATTGTTGGGGAATGCCCTATCTTGTGTGGAACAGACCATGTATAGCAGGAAGGTTTGGTTTGTGCTGAATTGGTTGATGAGGCCAGGATAATTAAATACAAAAACAGAATTACCTGGAAAAACTCAGCAGGTCTGGCAGCATCGGCGGAGAAGAATAAAGTTGACATTTCGAGTCGTCATGACCCTTCAACAGAACTGAGTAAAATTAGGAGAGGGGTGAAATATAAGCTGGTTTAAGGTCGGGGGGGGTGGGGGGAGAGGCGGTGGTTGTAGGGACAAGCAAGCAGTGATAGGAGCAGATAATCCATAGATGTCACAGACAAAAGAACAAAGAGGTGTTGAAGGTGGTGATATTATCTAAGAGAATGTGCTAATTAAGATTGGATGGCAGGACACACAAGGTACAGCTCTAGTGGGGGGTGGGGTGAAAGAAGACTAACAGGGCATAAAAGGTATAAATTTAAAAATAATGGAAATAGGTGGGAAAAGAAAAATCTATATAAATTATTGGAAAAAACTAAAGGGAGGGGGAAAAAACGGAAAGGGGGTGGGGATGGAGGAGGGAGTTCAAGATCTAAAGTTGTTGAATTCAATATTCAGTCCAGAAGGCTGTAAAGTGCCTAGTCGGAAGATGAAGTGCTGTTCCTCCAGTTTGCGTTGAGCTTCACTGGAACAATGCAGCAAGCCAAGGACAGACATGTGGGCAAGAGAGCAGGGTGGAGTGTTAAAATCGCAAGCGACAGGGAGGTCTGGGTCATTCTTGTGGATAGACTGCAGGTGTTCTGCAAAGCAGTCGCCCAGTTTGCGTTTGGTCTCTCCAATGTAGAGGAGACCGCATTGGGAGCAACAAATGCAGTAGACTAAGTTAGGGGAAATGCAAGTGAAATGCTGCTTCACTTGAAAGGAGTGTTTGGGCCCTTGGACAGTGAGGAGAGAGGGAGTGAAGGGGCAAAAGATGCAATACCTGCCCCTTCACTTCCTCTCTCCTCACTGTCCAAGGGCCCAAACACTCCTTTCAAGTGAAGCAGTATTTCACTTGCATTTCCCCTAACTTAGTCTACTGCATTCGTTGCTCCCAATGCGGTCTCCTCTACATTGGAGAGACCAAACGCAAACTGGGCGACTGCTTTGCAGAACACCTGCGGTCTGTCCGCAAGAAAGACCCAAACCTCTCTGTCGCTTGCCAATTTAACACTCCATCCTGCTCTCTTGCCCACATGTCTGTCCTTGGCTTGCTGCATTGTTCCAGTGAAGCTCAACACAAACTGGAGGAACAGCACCTCATCTTCCAACTAGGCACTTTACAGCCTTCCGGACTGAATATTGAATTCAACAACTTTAGATCTTGAACTCCCTCCTCCATCCCCACCCGTTTTCCGTTTCTTCCCCCTCCCTTTAGTTTTTTCCAATAATTTATATAGATTTTTCTTTTCCCACCTATTTCCATTATTTTAAAATTTATACCTTTTATGCCGTTAGTCTTCTTTCACCCCACCCCCACTAGAGCTGTACCTTGTGTGTCCTGCCATCCATTCTTAATTAGCACATTCTCTTAGATAATATCACCACCTTCAACACCTCTTTGTTCTTTTGTCTGTGACATCTTTTGATTATCTGCTCCTATCACTGCTTGCTTGTCCCTACAACCACCCCCCCCACCCACTTCTCTCCCCCCCACCTTAAACCAGCTTATATTTCATCCCTCTCCTAATTTTACTCAGTTCTGTTGAAGGGTCATGACGACTCGAAATGTCAACTTTATTCTTCTCCGCCGATGCTGCCAGACCTGCTGAGTTTTTCCAGGTAATTCTGTTTGTGTTTTGGATTTCCAGCATCCGCAGTTTTTTGTTTTTATCAGGATAATTAAATGCCTGGTGTAATTGGCACCCTGTGCTAGGGACCAGGAGGAGATGTTTTCCCATCTAATATCTCTTCCAAACATTGGTTAAGGGAAATATCAGGTTTATCAGTGATGGTTTACATTGTGAAATAGCCACCCACCATCCAAGCAATTTAAGAATGGCCACTTGAATGCAGTGCTGGGGGGCAGCTGGGATCTGTGGAACCATATCCCAGCATGAGTCAGCGCAATGTCTTTTAACTGCAACCCAGCACGAGTCAGTGCAATCCGGGAAGGAAGTCAGAGGAAATCAAGAATGAAAGAATTTAGAAAGAGGTAGAGTAACCTACATTAACAGGCTCAACAACAGTCAACATGCAGGAGGATGTCACAGATTGCCTTACAAAAAAAATTAAAAGGATAGGTTGGCCAATATGTGTGAGGAAAGGGAAGAATCATGAAAAGGCTATATTAGGGAAGTGAAAGTATAATTAAAGTGTGTTTTTTTTTGAAAGAAGAAAGGAATGACAAATAGAGAGTACTAGGCAAGAAGATACTTGTTCAGTCATTCTGGTTGCAAGTCCTGGGACAATATTTAAACCTACAAGAAACCAGGAGTGCAGCAGCATAAGCTTACAATATTCAATGGAAATTAAAGGATTGTGTCACTCCACCATACTAGGATGTGACTTTTACACCACACTGCAGCCAACCAGCCTTATTCTAGGCGTTAATAGACAACATTTTAAAGGATTTACCCAAAGGATCTAAGTGATACTTATTCTGTGACAACAGCTAATGTTTCTTATATTGTGAAAGCAACTATTTTTATTTCTTCCTGAGATATGGATATAGCTAGTCATTTACTGTCCACCCCATGTTTTCGTCTTGGACGCCCACCTTCTTGAACCAGTTATTGTGCTGATGGTGCTCCCACACTGATGTTAAGTAAGGAATTCCAGGATACTGACACAGTGAACACAAAACGATATTGATACATGTCCAAGTCAGGGTGTTTGGGAACTCAGAGCTGATGGCGATTTCACACAGTGCTACTTTTGCCCTTCTCATTGGTAGCAGTCAAGGTGGAGAAGGTGAAATAATCTTGGTCAGTTGGTGGGGTTGAGCTTCTCCAGTGCTGTGATTGCAGGGGAATAGCAAGCATTCTATCATTTTTGTCTTGAAAGTGGTGACAAGGCTTTGAGGGGTCAGGAGGGAGGCACTTAACTAAGAGTAGCCAGCCTCTGCCTTGTTGATAGGGCAACTCCAGTGAGTATCTGGCCAATGGTGAATCCTGAGATATTAGTGGTGGGGTCTCTGCAGTGGTGGTACTGTGAAAGGTTAAAGGCCAGTGACTGGGATTTCTCTTGCTCCAGATAGTCATTACCTGACACTAACGCTGTGTGAATATTGGCTGCCACTCCAGGTCATGCTGTAGGATGGCATGGGCAGATTAATTATCAGAAGAGTTGTGACCGGAGCTGAACACTATGAACATGACATTGGTGGTGGTGGCAGGGGTGTGGGGTGGGTCATGCAGTGAAGGCCATTGACTGAGGATGCTTCTCTAAGAAACTCCTGCAGCAATGTCCTGGGATTGTATTGACTGAGAACCATGATCTTTGTACCTGGTATGACTCTAGCCACTGAAACGTGTTCCTTTTGACTCCCATCACCCAATAAGCTCAGTTTTGCTTGGGTTCCTGGGTGCCATGCTCAGCTAACTGCTGCCTTGATGTCGAGGGCAGCCACTCTGGCATTTGAATCTTCCGTCCATGTCTGAATCAAGACTCTGGAGCTCAGTGATTCTGGTAGAATCCAAACTGACAATGTTATTGGTGAGTAGTTGTCACTTGAACAATACTTGATTCACTTTACTAATGACTAGGAGGTGGCCAATACAGTAATATAGATACAAGCCTGGGTTGGGGTTATATCTTTGCTATTTTTTGTGGAAATAATATAATTGCAATTTTCCAGCATTATAATTGTGCTGGATCCCTCATATATCCTATTAAAGTGTTAAATAGCAATTGGACATATCTCTTTGAAAATCTGCAATTCCTCTAGTAGGCAAGCTTAGGACTGCGCAAAGACCAGTTTCAAATTCCAATGTGTTTACTCTATGGTCTAGAAATCGAAGTGGTTACTCCACCTAATTCTGCTTCACACTAAATCATGTTTGAATTTCACATCAATTATGCTTACAAGAGAATTCAACCTGTACAGGTCCAGACTTATCATTATTCTTTCAGCTGCTTCGTTTGAGTGTAACAACAACACTCTTACTATAATATGCCACATAATGCAGATGGTCTCACATTCAATTCCCAGTCTGATTGAGGTTAACTGATCCCTATCCAGCAAGGTAAATGGGGTTGCTACAATGGGCTCAGGTTAAGGAGGCCTGGGGAAAAAAGTCAAGACAAAAATCAGCCAGTCAAGCTGGAAAGTGACGTATGCGTGCAATATGTAGCGATGGGTTTGCAGGTAGCTACGGTACCCTTCACAGCCAAATAATCTACCAACAATCTACAGTTACTGCCAGGAGGTACACAGATTTGGAGACAAATATAGACAAATGGGAACAATCATTGTGATTCCTGCTATCAGTGTAGATATAACTCAAGTACGACGTGCTTAATAGTGGTACAAATTTAGATCTGATATCTGTTCCTTCCCTATTACAACCCATGATCACTCAGGTTTTAGAATGAAATTTTGACATGGTAGGTGCTTAAAGGTAAGGGCATGAAATCTTTGTATAATGTACATCTGAATGGATAAAAGCATTGAACTATGGACATCCTTCTAGACTTGGATTGTGCCTGAAGAGGGCATTTTAAGCAATATGAGTTATAGGTCTATTGCTGGTGGTCGTGGGATCTATTTGAGCTAAATAATTAAGAACATTATAGAGATTATTGATTTACTATACAAATGTAGTTATAATTTGGACAATGATTTATCACGGGGTGACAATTCATGGCAAATAGTGATCAATACATGCAGCAGACCTGGGTAAAGTAATAAACCTATAATCACTTAGGAACAACTAGATAATGCAATGAAGAGATGATTGGTTTTCTCTGGATAGCCAAACTAGTTGAGCAGAATGATCTTCCTCATCTTTAGTGGCTTATAAATACCACCAATTTCTGCATTTACCACAGCTGGTCCAATTTTACAGAAAATGTAAAGGGAGTACTCCTTCAAAGGGAGTAAAACTGTTGGTTTCTGTCAATTGCCCCCCCGTTCCCTCAGGGGCCACTCTGAACGCCAACTTAAGAGAGTGGATTTTAAAAGGGGCAGTAAAGGCACACAGCTTAGGAGTGCAAGTGACAATGATGTCATCACAATAAGTAGGAAGAGGAAGTGCAGCAGCAGTATTGAGTATCTGTGGACATTTTTCGATATTAAAGGTGCTATATAAATGGTCCTCATTGGAACAGAGTTGAACAGGCAGATCTGGGGGAAACAGATTGGCATAGAGAGCTCAGCAGGAGGGGAAGAGGAATACCGACATGAGAAAGCACCATGTCCAAAACCTCAGGCCACTTGATCTACCTATACTGTACACCTGCAACAGTGACTTTTAATTGAAGGTATGAATTAGTCCCAGGCAAAAATTAGTATAATTTCTCAACGTACCCGAATCAGACGCATCCGTCTTTGAGTCACCTTGAACTGGTTCTGTTCCATACTTCAGCTTGTGGTATTTTGTCCTAGAAAAAAATGTGAAACGAAGACATGCTAATGTAATATTAACAAGTGATAGTTATATGAATAGAGCATTTGATTTGGGAAAAAAGGAAATTCAAAATAAGTATAATTGAATTTTGGACACATTCATCTTCCTGACATAACCTGGGGATTTATTTCCATGAATCCCAATGCTTCCAACAATTAAGCCCATGCTAAATTTTAAGGGCATTTTTAAATTTCCTTCCTTTTTTCAGCAGTTGCTTTTAACACATCTTGAGCAAGCAGGTTTTGCTCGGATAAAGAGGCACTTTCACCAGCATCAGCAGCGTTTAAGTACCTCTGATTCTTTCCGTGAGTGGTAGCAGGCTTATTACTATGAGAATCAGCACAGCAGAAGCCAATCTCATGGCAACTTAAAATCAGCAAATATTTTCCTGTAGGGGAAGGGGATTCCGATTAATCAGAAGCAGGAACTCAGTTTTCTTAAAATAAACAACTAAAGAAACCTAGGTGAAAGGTCAAGATCCTTAATACAGGAAAGAACACAGTTAATAGCACAAGGGGTTTTCCATCAGTTATTCAAACGCCCTTAACCTATCTATATGCACATTCATTGTATTGTATACAGATCCTACCTTGGTGAGCAGAACCCATTAGGATTGAGCTTTCAACATTTTATTTCATAGCCAGTTTATATTTTGTAACTCTTGTTACCCCAACTTAGTTTTTGATGCAAATTTCAATGTAAGGCAAACTATAGTTACTCATCTCAGGTAGCTACACAATATTCTTGGGGAGGATTCAGAGTTCGGTTTGCAAGGCTTACCTTTCTTGCTTTAAGGCATATTCCAGCATCTTAATTCTCCGGACCAGGTCCTTCTTGAGATTCTCCTGACCTTTCCTCTCTCCTTGTAGAAAGGCTACACGTGCCTTTAAAAAACGTAAAAGCGGATACCAATCAATAAAATAGTTGAAGAGCTTGTTGCAATTAAACTTCTGATGTGGAGCAGGTGAATGTATTGCCTTTTTTTGTGAAGAGCAGGGGAGTTAAAAGCAAAATACTGCGGATGCTGGAAATCTGAAACAAAAACAAAAATTGCTGGAAAAACTCAGCAGGTCCGACAGCATTTGTGGAGAGAAAGACAGGGTTAAAGTTTCGAGTCCAGATGACTCTCCTTCAGAATTTTGTTTTTAACTCTGTTTCTCTCTCCACAGATGCTGTCAGACCTGCTGAGTTTTTCCAGCAGTTTTTGTTTCAGTTATCCTCGGTGTCCTGTCCAACATTTACCCCGCAATTAACATCACAAAGAAAATTATTTTTTGGTCATTGCTGTTTGTGGGAGCTTGCTGTGAACAAATCAGCTCCCTCATTTCCTACATTACAACAGTGACTTCAAAAGTACTTCATTCAATTCAAAGTGAAGTGCTTTGGGGTGTCCTGAGGTTGTGAAAGTTGCTACATAAATGCAAGACAATTTTTTATCAAGACCAACTGATTCTCTGTACACTATGTTGTCAATCCTGGTTGTGGACAAACTAAAGGAAAAGCAGTGGACGAGTAATTGAAAAAAAAGGGAAAAACAACGAATGCTGGAAATCTGAAATTAAAAAGAGAAAGTGCTGAAATTACACAGCAAGTTAGTCAAAACATGTAAAGCAGAAAGACAGAGGAGGCGCTTCCTTATAAACAACTAAAGAATGGGTGCTAGAATGAGACTTGCGTTAGGCTGCCCACTTATAAGAAATAGTGCGTGCCAAGAGGAGGTCTAGTGAAGGACAACAAAGTATACAAAAACAAAACCCTGCAGATGCTGGAAAACGGAAATAAAAACAGAAAATGCTGGAAATACTCAGCAAGTCCATCAGAATCTGTGGGAAGAGAAACAGAGTTAACGGGCAGGATTGAGAGTTTGGCACGCGGGAGCAGTCAGCAGGCCCAGGAGCAATGGGGAAATGGGCTGCTGCCCACAACTGGCCCCCGCCTACGATCGGCCCTCAATCGCAATTTCACACTGGCGAGCCAGTTAAGGTCACCGAGCGTGAATGGCAGCTCCCCAATGGTCAGGAAGGGGCGGGCGGGAGCTTGTCAGCCGCCAGGTCCAATGGTCTCTGTTATGGAGGAGTTTATGTGGAGCATCAGCACTGAGTTGACTCTCATGGCCAAATGCACTGCCTCCTCCATTGAGGGAGTGGCGACTCTCATGGAGAGGCAGCTCCAGGAACAGAATCAGGTTCCTGGGGTTGCGCTCAGATCTGCAAGCCCTCACACAGGCACTGACCTCAGGTGGTCAGTGTGGGAGATGGATAAGGCACCCAGTACCCCAGCTAGGTGCCCGTCCATCAACAGTGAGCAGGGAGGTCCAAAGCAACCTCACGTTGGCGCATGAGCCGCTTGTCGTCTCTGCGAATTCCTCTCAAGGCATTCTGGATGACGGCAGCTGCTCCTCTGCCAGTGACCGTGGCATCTTACGAGGCTGCGGCGACTGGGGAGAGGCCAGTCGTGGATCTGGCTGCTCCCTCCTAGGCAGGGCCAGCACAGGCTCCACTGGGCAGAGGATGACCATCAAGGCCAACAAGACAGCAGAGTCAGCAGGCTGTCTCTAATGCTGGTGCCAGCGAGGGGGGAGTAACAAGACGTAAGACGCTTTGCAAACATAAGTTTATGGCACCATGAGCACAAGAGGGACTGATCACGGGTGATATTTTGTTGTACAATGTTTTGTTTATTTTAACTGGTCTGGGGTTGAAGACCAGTGAAGGTTCTGTTAATTTGTTTTGACTGTTAACATGAGATAAATTTTCTTTTGTCGTAATGGCCTGAGTATGCTTCATCTTTTTTATTTAATGGTATGCCAGTATGTAAGGCTGGACATAGGTGGCTCGAAACTTTATTGTACAGGCACTGAGTGGACTTTGGGGTCAAAGGAAAGGGTCATATCAGACATCCGGGATGGAGGCAGAAATCCTGGCATGAGTTGGTAGTGCTAATTTGGCAGCCTTGCTGAAGCAGCATTGGATCAAGGCATCCCTGGTGTCCCTGCTTCCCTGGAGGTTACAGAGCTCTACCTTCACGCCCTCAGTGTTCTCTTCACTGTGCTCCTCTTCTGACTCCCTACAGGAATCATCACCTGTAGCCTGTGAGACTGTGTCAACATCCTTTTCCTCCAGTGGGTCCCCCCTTGCCAGTACCACATTGTGGTCTGCTCTTGGCGGGGTATTGTAGTGCTCCTCCTGAACAGTCCAGGCATCGGAAGCGAATCTTCAGAAGACCTATGGTTCTCTCTATCACCGCCCTTGTGGAGGCATGGCTCCTATGATACCACTGCTCTGCCTCTGCTCTTGGGTGGCGGAGAGGTATCATAAGCCACCTTTTCAAGGGATAGCCCTCGTCACCAAGCAGCCACCCATCCAGTCGGGCTGGAGCACTGAAGAGCCTCGGCACCTGGGAGTGTCTCAGGACGTATGTGTCATGGGAGCTGCCAGGGTACCTTGCAGGGACTTGCAGAATATGCATCTTGCAGTCACACACTATCTGCATGTTCATGGAGCAGAATCCCTTCCTGTTAATGAAGGCACCCAGCTGACCCGCTGGCGCCTTGATGGCCACATGAATCCTGGATGCGGGGTAAGCCTGCAATCGCTGCAAATCCTCTGGCTTGCTCAGCCTGGCTGGCCTTATCCATATGGAAATGAATAATGTCAATACCCGCCTGAACTGAGCTTCTGTCACCAGCTTGATGCAACTATGGACAGCTGATTGGGAGACTCCACACAGATCCCCCACCGACCCCTGGAAAGAGCTGGATGCACAGAAGTTGAGGGCCACTGTAGCTTCACAGTCACTGGCATCGGGTGTCCACCCACACAGTCAGAGCTGATCTCCGGCCCAATCATCTGACAGATCGAGGTCACTGTCTCCCTTGACAGGTGGAACCTCCTTTAGCATTGCGCCTCGGACATATTGAGGTAGCTGCATCACCGCCTGTAAACCCTGGCAGCAGGATAGTGGCGTCTTCTGCAGCCTCTAACGCCTTGGACTGCCAGCTGGCCTTGCATCCACTGTGCCTGCGCCTCTGCTCCCACAGGTTGCTCCCCTGGAAGCTGCATAGGGTAACCTGGCCTCCTCTCCCTTCTGCCCTCTCTTTCTCCTCAGAGGAGGTGCCACCAGCGGAAACCACAATCTCCAGGGTAACAGAAGGATGTCTGATACCTGGAAGGGTCCACACATTCTGAATTCTCCAGGGTCCTTGGAGACACCAAGGAGTCCGGAAATGAAGCCTGGAAATGCTAACAATAAAGCCCCGAACAGAGATCGAGCTGCCATATACCAATAAGTCACCAGCAGCAAACTATCTACCAAACTCCTCACTACTCACACTGGCAATGCTGCTGACCCTTTTTATCCCACCCGTGGATGAGGTTTTTGAAATTGTCAGCTGGCCGCCTGCCCATTTTGCCCGTGTGACAAGCGCAAAATCACACTTGCAACTAAAAATAAAAATCGGCGTCAATTGACTTTTTAATGGCCTTAAATGACCTCTTAATTAATGGCGGGCGCTACTCCAGCAGCCGTGCGGGCCCGCTGACCGAAATATCGCACGAGTGCGCGATGACATCGGGACGCTCGCCTGACATCATTACAAGCTATTTCATGCTCGAGCGTATCGGGCGTGCATACCGCGTGCCGAGCGAAAAATTCTGCCCAGCATTTCAGGTCTGTGACCTTTCATCAAAACTGGAAAAAGTTAGAAATGTAATAGGTTTTGAGCAAATGAAAGGGCCAGAGGGCAGGGGAGAAGACCAAAAGGAAAGGTCAGTGATCGGGTGGAGAGAAATATAACTTTGGTTTGTTGAAATCAAAAGTAGTGATGGAGCTAAATATCTCAAATGATAATTAGAGGGAGAAAGTGTGCATGGTAGATCTGCACAAGGTGCTGAATCAGCAGTGCTATGTTCCAGGGACTGGCGAGAGGGCCACAGCTCTGAACACGTGGAGTTTTCCACCTCGGTTATACTTCTTCCTGTAGTAAAAGGAAGAATGATCTTGCACTTATATAGTGCCTTTCATGACCACCGATGTCCCAAAGCAATTCACAGACAATGAAATGCTTTTAAGTGCAGTCCCTGTTGTAATGCAGCAAATGTGACAGCCAAGTTGCGCACAGCAACCTCCCACACACAGCAATGTGATGATGACTTTACAATCTGTTTTGGTGGTGTTGATTGAGGGATAAATATCGGCCAGGGCAACGGGGAGCGCTCCCTCATTCTACTTCGAAACAACACCAAAGGATTTTTACGTTCACCTGAAAGGGAAGACATGACCTCGGTTTAATGTCTCATCTGAAAGATGATACCTATGACATTGCAATATTCCCTCAGTACTACACTGGAGTACTAATTCACGAAGCAGTGAAACAAGGCATTGCTGGCAACTGGGAAAACTCTGGCAGCAAGGATCATAACCTTGGAACAACAGTCTTGCTTCAGGGCCATGAAATGTTTCCTGCAATGCAAAAGAAGGCACCACACAACGTGAGGCCTAAGTTGTGAAACCTACGCCTTTGTAAAATTTTATCTTAGAAGAAATTTGCCATCCCAAGTTACCCCCGGAGTAAAAAATAAAAATAATTTTTTGTAGCTATGTCGCTAAACATGGCAGCCATTCTGCACCAGCGCCACACCACAAACAGCAAGATGAACGATTAGTTGATTTGTATTTGTTTTAGTGGCGTGTCTGAGAGGACGTTGACCTGGGCATCGGGTGAACTCCCAGCTCTTCTTTATATATTACCACCTGAACAGGCAGGTTCAACAGCTCATCTGAAGAATGAGTTTGTCAAGCCATGCAGCATACCCTCATCACTTCAGAGATTATGAACTCAAGTCTTGGAGTAAGGGTCCACCAGACACAAAAGTGTACTACTTAAGGGACATAAAAATAACCGGGATCGAATAGTAACAGAATTATTTGAAATTATAGCCACATAACAGTCCATCAGCAACTTGAAAGCATTTTTCAACAAATAAAGGTACATCACCCCTTTATTCATACCAGAGTTTCTTCAATGACAAGAGATTTTATTGTAATTTAAATCGCTGGTATTATTGTTATTGATGGATGCTTACTGTTATTTAGACCCTCAGGTAAAGGCCTGAGCAGCTCCTGCTGTCAGTCACTGACTGCCTCTTTGATCTATGGCTAGTCTATCTCAAATGCTGACATTAGAATTTCAGTGAACTGAAACAATGATGTGCAAAATTATTTCCACTTGAGCTGTGAAGAGTACTGACATTATAACTAACTGCAAAGATCCTGACCTCCCAAATTTGGCTGCTGTGCAGAACAAGCATTTTGAGTTTCACAACAACACTAGAGTAAAGTGCTGGGATATTGCACAGAGTATTTTTACACAATATTAATGCACATTAGCTTAAGAGTATTTTTGCCTAAAATGCATTAAATAAAGCAATGATAACATGGTCCAACAGTGGTTAAAAATGTATTATGCAAATAACATGTACTTTATGCACATCTAAAGCACTAGAGGGTTTGATATAATGGTGCCTTGCCACTGGTGCGATATATTGCAGCCAATTTCCAACAAACACAAATCACTGTTCAGTTTACAGTTATGTTTTTTCTCCCTCCTCTCCTGAAAACATTAACTCTTTCAAGAATACGATTTCATACATCAGCAGATCTCCAATACCTTTTCTATCGTCCTATATTTCACATGGAAACTTAAGCTTTGGCTCAATGGTTACACTCTCACAGAAGTGAGTTCCAACCCCAGTCTAAAGATTTAAGCACGTAATTTAGGTCAGCACTCCAATATAGTATTGAGAGTATCATTTTTTAGTTTACTGTTAAATTGAGGTCCCCATGTGGCCCCTCAGGTGGCCATTAAAAATCCTATGGCATTAGAGAAAAAGAGCAGGGGAATCTTTCCTGGGTTCCTGACCAACATTTATTCCTCTACATCAGAAACAGATTATCTCAAGACTTTTCTCATTGTTGTTTGTGGGACCTTGCTGCATGCAAATTGGCTGCACTTCATTGAACAATGTGCTGTAGGACATCCTGAAGTAGCGAAAGGTGATATCTAAATGCAATTTCTTTTTTTAAAAAGAGTTTATGCAGCAGGGTACTTGATTGTGCAGAGCACCATGACAGAGCGCAATAAACCCTTATCATGTGTTCAAACTCACAGAGTTTCCAATGGACAGAAAGCAGGACTTTTTTTTCTGCTCTGAGTTTATAGGCATTGAAGCCAACTGTTGCAACCAGGCATTCCAGCACATAACCTTCTAGGCTAACTGGCTTAGCTGCATGCTGTCTTTATCAACTGAGTCAATGGGACAGCTTCTAAAAGGGTTTATTTTACACTTACTTTTCTCTTGGCACAAAGCTGGCATAAAAGAAGCTCACTTGCAAAATGGTATCTTCACAGTGAATTCCCCTCAGTAACTGCAACTCTAATACAATGGTACTATTAACAACCATCTGCCATGTAAAAGGTGTAAAATTCTGTAGCATATGCCAGGTCCCTTCTCGTTTGCAAGATGGACCATTGGCATCCATTGTTGTTGGCTACAATCCACAATGTCTGGGAACATTAGCTTAAACTAGTCCAGACCTTTGAACAGGAACGATGGCAGACTGTGGGAGCAAAATGTGCAAATAACCAACAAGGCTGTTTATTTCAGAGTGACGTTATTTCATATGGTGCTTGAGTGTCCAACAAAGCTGAAGCTTTTATATACAGCACAGAGATTAATACTGGCAAAAGCTTTAGAAGATGTTACTTGGCTGCTTCTTCAGCCAGGGAATAGGAAGGTCTGAATAAGGAGAAAAATATATAAAGTATGGTTTTAAAAAAACTAACTCCTCTAGGAGCTTACTGGATAAATGAACTGCCTTCACTCCAGCATTGGTAGCAGCTGTCAGACCCTTCATCCTGTTCTCTAGAACTCCTTCTGCCTATTCATCTCCTTGGCTGCTTTCAAAAGCCTCCTCACACCCTTCTCCTCAAAACTGGCCATTTTCACTACTCTTATCATTATCCATTATCATTTCATTATCCCCACCCTGGCTCTATTTTTTCCCCCTCTCCTTCTTGCTCTGCCTCCACTGTAAATCACTTTGTGACATCTTGCTTCAGGTGAGGAATGTTGTAGAAATGCAGATAATTGGGGAAATGAAATGCAAGTTCCACTATAAAAATGAAAACAAAAAACGCTGGATGTTCTCTAATGTTTGGAACTCAACATGGGTGGTGCAGTCTATCAGGCACTGGCTGTTCCCCTTCAGAACCCAAGTCTGGATCCAGCCCAGGTTGATAGGATGAAGCAGCCATAAGGTCACTACCATAAGGAGTTCTAATCTAGTTCCTGGTGAACATGGATCCACAGCCAAAAATATCCTCTTGTGGCAATCTTAACCAGGCCACAGGATGGTTAGTGTTGGAAATGTGCATCTAACTGGTCTTCTTCCCAGCAGTGAGTGTCTGAAGTTGTTGGAGTTTTACTGAGAAGTTTTCTAATGTTCTATTCCCCAGAACGAATGCTCTGACCTTGGTGTGAATAAAACACACCCACGTAAGAGGTAAAAGTTCACAAAGCAATAAACAATTCTACATTTACAAGAATACAGTTTCCTTTGCAGAATTCAATATTTAATCAGAAAAACACTGCTGTTCAGAGTTCCCACCAAATACTGCAGACCATAAATCTCAGACTGTGTTAAACAGAAATGGAGCCATTTACAGGAGCCAATTATTTTGAGATTTCTCTTCCTTGCTAAAGCGAGGGGTGCTTTTTCTAATCAGCTCTTCACACCTCACATAAGTATTTTGCTGAGCACGGTAGCAGGAAAACAAATGAGGAATCACAGCAAAGCCAATGATTAGCTGTCTGAGTGCTCTGGGGCAACATTACTATTTGACCGTTTGTTTTGCTACACAAATAGATGGGCTGTGTGCCTATATACAATGATGCCACTAATCACAACACATATTGATTTGCATGAGACTGAATCAGCCATATGCCCAACACTATTCAGTTGTATTTTGAGCAGGGGACAATAGAGGTGAAGGTGTCATCCAGGGATTCCACTGCTAATCCCTATCTACTGCCTCCTATTGGAAAATGTGAATTTTGGGCATGGACAGGATTGGGATCTATTTCCCCACAGACGACGTGGATAGTCATTTGAGTGAGTCACTACAGAATTACATAGACCGAGAGGGTCAACCCTTTAGGGGAGAGATGAGGAGCACACTGAGGGCGTTGGGGGGGAAGAAACAGAGTTAGCGTGTGGGATTCCATTTAATTAAAATAGTCAACACTCAACTGCAAGGGAAAATGGAAAATTAATGATCAAATATGTTTAATACAGTCGTTATACCCATTTGATTTCGCCCATTCTATCCTTTCCCACCAATCTTCCTCTCCCCATTCTTCCTTTCTCTTTATGAAGAAACTAATTCTTCATGTGTAAGCCTAGACAGGATGTTGGCAGGATATGCACTGATGAGATGGCTCATATTTGTGCCTCAGCATGTCTTCACCCAATATACTCCCAATATACCCCCAATACAAGGGAGGCAATGGCATGGTGGTATTGTCACTAGACTAATATTCCAGAGACCCAGGGTAATGCTCTGGGGACCCAGGTTCGAATCCCACCATGGCAAATGGTGGAATTTGAATTCAATAAAAAAAATCTCGAATTAAAAATCTAACGATGACCATGAAACCATTGTCGATTGTTGTAAAAACCCATCTGGCTCACTCGGGGAGGAAATCTGCCATCCTTACCTGGTCTGGCCTACATGTGACTCCAGACTCTTAAACACCCTCTGAACAAGGGCACCTAGGGATAGGCAATAAATGCTGGCCTAGCCAGCAATGCCCACATCCCATGAATGAATTAAAAAAAAATATACTCACACAGGTGCTAGGAGACAGAATAGCCATCAGGAACAGGAAATCTCACCAACCTTCTCGTCTGTGACCCAGAGGTATTGAATTCAATCTCAACCTTGGCTGAGATCATCTGACTGTGCAGGCCAAGGCCTGAACCTGGCAGCTTCCTGGTTTTGCATGCCTGAACATTGGAAGGCAACTCGCCCATTCTTTTCCCACAAATACAAATTAAGTATTCTTCATTAGTCAATGAAAACCTCTAAGTAGCAGAGAAAACACAACTTAAATCACGTTTGTCTTTAGCTGCCTGAGTGTTCAGCCTGTTTAGCTTACCTTTTGGTTTAACCATGGTCATGATGAATTAAAAGTTAAATCTTTGATCACCCACTTTATTAATTTGAATTACACAGGGAATTCCACTAAATTCAGTTTAATTAATTTCATGAGACAGATGGGTATAGTTGACAAAGGAAAATGTTGTTAAAATAATATTTAGTAGCTTTCTCTCCGTCCTCGAGTTGGTTATTGTCACAACTGGTAAAGACCAGGCCCTTACAAAGGCCATTTTGAATCTCCCTGCCCCACCCCCTGCTCCACCCAAAGTTCAGCAATATAGACCAGGACGTGGTCAGATTCAAACCACGGTTTGTGCCGTGTTAGACACTATAGGATTCAACATCAAAGCGACATTGCTTGCCATCCTCGCCAAATGGCACAGTTGTAATGAAAAAACTATGAAAAAAACACTGCATAAACTTTACAGATGGAATTGAATTTAAAAAAAAACTTATACATCTGAAAGCTGCTCAGGTGATTCCATTGGTTCTCATAGCATTTGACGGAGCCATATAAACTAGAAGACTCCTGATTGCTGATCGGTGCCGAATTACTTGCAGCAGAGATATTAAAAGTGACTTCAATGCTCCTGCCCTCTTCCCCATTCCTACTGTACAACAAAGACTGCACTTCCAAAAAATTGTTGCCGCCTACAAGTGCTTCGGGATATCATGAGGTTATGAAAGGCCATATATAAATACAAGCCATTATTTGAATTATCGACCAGCATACATTGCCTAGACTTTCAGATGTAGAACGGCCATTGATCATTGTACTGAGGAGTAAGCAATGTCCAAGCAACTATTTCCAAGCAGGACTTAGTACTTCCATGTGAAGGGGAGAGAATAATTGGCAAAAGATACAAAAGGGAATTATCTAAACTTCTGGGACCATTTTTCTTAGTGGTAGTGACAAAGTTGTACTTTTTATTAAAATGCTACTTGAGAGAAAGAAATAAACCCGAGTGACACATATTCCAGAATCTGAACTCTTGAGCTCATAGCTGGAAGCCAAGTCAGATACTTAAACTATCATGCTAAGCTCTCTTTAGAAGGTCAAACTAGTGGCTTTTCCATGTGTCTTTACATCAATGATGTGGTATAGCAAATTATTCAAGCATCCGTCACCAATTCCCTGACGATCAACATTCCAAGGGTCCACTGATCAGAAACTGAACTGTACCAGCCAGACAAATGATTTGACTACTACAGGGCAGGGTTGGTAAATATGCTGAGAAGTGGCTCATCTCCCAACTTTCAAAAGCACCTCTACCAACTGCAAGTCAAGACTGAGATGGAATACTCTCTAATTGTTAGGATGGGTGCTGCTCCAACAACACTGAAGAAACTCCAGGACAGTGCACCCACTTGATCAGCACTTTATCCACTAGCTTAAATACCCTCTCCATCCACCATTGGCATAGATTGTAGTATATACTGTCCACAGGATGTGCTGTCAAAGCAATCTGCCAAAGATTCTCAGCAGTATCTATGAAACTAGGGAACCTACGAGGGCACAGGTGGCAGATACATAAAACACCCTCACCTCCAAGTTCCCCTCAAAGTCACACACCATTGTGGCTTGGGCATATAATCATCATCCCTTTGTTATCATTAGGTCAAAGTCCAGGATCTCCCTACCTAACAGCATCATGAGAACACGTTTACCACACAGACACAGTAGTTTGGGAACCATCATGACCATCCTTCAGGGAAACCAGGGTAGGAAATAAAAGCCACCCTTGTGAACAATGTCAATACGCTAATAATAAAAAAAAATGCACGGATGCTGATCCTATGCCCCAAGTCCAAATTTTGCCCCAAGTCCAAAAAAATGGGGGCTCAGAAAATATGCATCTCTTTCCACTGATCCATTCTTAAGATGGGTCTTTATTTGAGCTGTTCTTAGAGTTCTGACAACCACACTGAACTGTTTTCAGATGCAGCATACTGGAGGCATTAATGCGGAGGGGGATGAGGGGAAAATAATCAAGGACAAAACACCCTAGGATAATATAATACAATTTCAACTCAATAGTTAGAAATCATTCCCTCTTCCCCGCCTCTAATATTTATGAAATAATGGGCCATAGTGACATAAATAATCCAAACACATAACCAATTCTTAATTCTTCAGTCAATACATGACCATTTAATAAATATGCTGATGCCTTACTTCATGCATGCCGTTCAGAGAAATCTACTTACTGCTATGCCTTGGCTACATCAGGTCAGCTACTTTTTCCACACTGACCCCAATTTGATACAATATTGTCGCGTACATAATTTTTAGTTCTAAACTGAACTGATCTAAAATTCCTAACATACTTTATAAATTTGATTTATATGAAGGTGACCCCAATTGTTTAAAAAAATTGTAATTGATTGTCCCAAATTTAGGAGTCTGTGTCCTAGTTTAGGACTGGCTCTGGGGTCTCTAAGAACAAGCGTCACCATACAGACTAGAGGACAATTAAAGAATGGCTGCAGATCATATTTCAACAGCTACAATGCAGCAGGGAACAGACAAAGGACAACCTTAAGTATAAATTCCAAGTCAGGTTTTTGTGAAAAAAAGCAATCCATCAAGAAAAATCTCAGTCACAACAGGACTAGACTTATATTTGCACATGTCCTGGTCTGACCTTTCATCTGTACGTTCGAGGCCATATTTTCTTAAATCAGGTAACAGTAAATTCAAAGGTGCATTACCCATAAAGAAACGCCAAAATGGTTTGAAGCTGAAAGCAATTTAGCAAATGCAAAATGCTAAGTGATTTTAGCAGCTGACATCAATTTTTTTCCCCCCCTCTTGTTTTTGTACAGTGCAAGCGCTGGAATTCCATCCACCTTTCCTGGTGAGCTCAGTGAAATTTGGTTTGAGGGACTCTGGCAGCTCTCCAATACATACAGATCAATGCAAACCAAGTCCTCATGACAGTACTGCAACTCAGAATCATACAGCCTGCTGATTTCAAGCAGGACCAGGCATCTATGGGGAGTGACAGAAGAACAGCACTTAGCAACTTCCTAAATTACTGTACATCCTATTAAACGAGAGCAAGAAGACACATTCTTAGGCGATAGCATTTGTAGGAGGGATCTTTGACATTTGGAGAGGCAATTCCAACAAGCTGGACGTTTTTTGGCTTGTAAATTTTAAAAAAACAATGTCAGACTCCATGCTGATGCATTGTATGAATCGCACCGATTGCAAATTATGATAAAAAGTGTTAATAATGCCAATATCTTGAGTAGGATTTTTTGGCTAATGACATAACCACAATCCGCCATCTTTAAATCCAAGATGGCGGCGCACCACCGACCCTCCGCAACAATAGAAGGTAAAATTTAAAAAGCCTCTTTCTCTCACGAAGCACATTTTCGCGCTCGTTTTTCCTCAGCTATGGGTGGTTTTCGACGTAAAGAACCGACAAGGGTAGGGAAAACGGAATTTGGTCCTCGTTTCCACACACCACCCCCCCCCCCCTTCCCTTCCCCTCCCCTCCCGCACCACCGTCTGTCTCTCACTTACTTGCAGTTCGGCTTTTTCCGCTTCCCATCGCGCCTTTTCCATCTCGAACCGCGTCCATTCGTGCTGGATGAAGTGTAAAATCCCCGGCACCGTGTAAGAATCCGGCTCGGGCGAGTTTTCTGAGGTGATTTTCTCCAAGGTCGGCGAGGCCGCCGGGCTCGGACAGCCCGCGCCGCCGAGCGCTGAAGCCATGGCGGCTGGCTGCCCTTCCATCTCTTGGCCGCCTCGTCCTTGTCTCCCTGCCAGATAGTGCGCTCCCCGTCCGCCTGAATGGGCGGCGCATGCGCCCTACCGCCGGCGGAGGGCAGACTTCCTGCCAAATAATGCCCACCACAACATCCTACACTCCAGTCAAAAGTCATTCATTGAGAAGAAAGGATCTGGGTGTGTGTGTGTGTGTGTGTGTCTCTGTCTGAGGGAAGCACAGGGTACCATCTGTATAGGCACATGATGCTATAATCTCCCTGTTAATTAACTATTTTTTATTTTAAAAACCACTGTCTTTAGTGTCAGCTATGGCTCAGTGGGTGGCACTCTGAGTCAGAAGGTTGTGGGTTGGAGTTGCGCTCTGCAGAAAGAAATGACTTGCATTTATATAGTGCTTTTCATGACCACTGCACATTTCAAACCATCTTAAGGCGGTCTCAAACCACCTCATGAAGTACTTTTTGAAGGGCAGTCACTGTTGTGATGTAGGAAACACGGCGGGTAATTTGAGCTCAGCACACTGCCACAAGCAGCAATGCGATTTTAAAATTCTTATTCCTGGGGAAGAGGTTATAGTTCGATGTGGAGATTAACGATCAGTTCACCCACTTTAGCTGATGCAGTATAACTGGTTGTGGTGCAACCACGAGTGGCTGTCTCAGGGCAAAAGTTCAGTACGTGGGCAATGATCTGATTTGTATGGCTACAGTCACAATTTAAGCTGTTCCTTGCATTCTACTTGTGGAGCAAGTGGCCCCCATCTTCGCTGGCCCGCCCTCAAGCGGCTGAGGGTTGTCCAGATTTTCTGTGGAAGGTTGAAACCTGGGACTTGAAACTTGAAACCCACTCCTGCTCCTAAGCCCTGTGTGCCTATGTTTCCTATGAGTTCACCGCTTGGGTCAGTTACCAAGTTGTGGTTGGTAATGTTTGCAGTCAATCTGGAGGTGTGCCATCGAGAGGTGGGGCTGTCGTCAATTTGTAAGATGTTCCAGTAGCGGCTAAGGAATTTCAAAGGAGTGTGTTTCTTTTTGAGGTCATGTGTCAATGGGAGTTTGCTGTCAGTCGCTGGTGTTCTTTGAGGAGGATGGTTTGTTTTCCTGCAGACATCAGGAGATTCAATTTGAGCTAGCACAGGAACCCACTCGAGTTGTGTTGGTCTTAGTGTCCTAGACATAATCCTCATGGCTTCCTGGAGTTGGATATCTTGTGTGATGGCTGCTGAGCCAGGTTGAACAGAAGTACTCTGTTGTTGAGTAGACCAGGGTGAGTGAAGCAGTGCGTAGTGTGTTGGCTTCACTGCCCCAGGTAGTACCTGCTAGTTTCATATGAGATTCACTCTTGTCTTGACCTTGGCGCCAGTGGCTGGAGATGTTGCCAGTAGGTCAATGTACAGTTAAGAGTGATGCCAAGATATTTTGGATTGGGTCTGGGTTAGTGGTCAGCCACAGAACTGGACATGAATTGCTTCCCTGGCCTTCAAGTGGAAGGATGAAACGACAGTCTTGGCACTGTTTGGTCAAAAAGTCTCCATTTTCTGAAGTAGGCTCCCAGAGAACATTGATCTTCAGTGAGTATTTTCTCAATGTCCTGAAGTTCTTTAGCCTGGAAAACTAGGGCAATGTGATAATGACCACATAATCTTTTTTGTGATGTTGCTTGAGGGATAAATATTGGCCAGGACACCAGGGACAACTCCCCTGCTCTTCATCAAAATAGTGCCATGGGATCTTTTGTATCCACCCAAGAAGGCAGATGGGGCTTCGATTTAATATCTCATCCAAAAGTCGGCACCTCCGCTGGTGCGGTTCCTCCTCAGTGCTGCACTAGTGTCAGCCTTGATATTTGTGCTGAGGTTCTGGTGTGGGACTTGAACCTAGAGATTCAGAGGCCAAGAGTGCCACCAATTGAGTCACAGCTGACACAAAAAAATCTAGGCTGACATTCCCAGTGCAATACTGCAATGTCAGGCCTTAAAACAAGGTCACGTTTGTCCTCTCAGGTGGATGGAAATGTTCCCATGGCACTATTTCGAAGACGATTAGGGGAGTCATCTCCAGTGTCCCAACCAACATTTATCCCTCCACCAACATTAGTGAAACAGGTCATCTAGTCATTATCGTGTATGCTGTTTGTGGGAGTTTGCTGTGTGTAAATTGGCTGCCGCCTTTCCTACATCACAACAGCACTTCAAAAAGAATATGTAATTGGCTGTAAAGGGTTTTGGGATGTCCTGAAGTTGTGTATATAAATTATTCTTTCTTTACAATCATCATTCCTTCAATGTGCACGAGCAACTGTCCAGAGTGCAGGTATCGGTCTCTCCCGTAACCAGGGTTGCCAACTCTTCCCACTTGCCTGGGAATCACACAGAATTGGGAACTGACTTTCTGGGCAATGCTGTGAGCAGCCTGGGAGCAAGGTAGAGCTTTGTGCCTGTGCACTATTTTTTGTCTCCTCCGGGAAAGGCTTTCTGGTTCTGAGCACAAAGCCAACAGGAACATTAATAAACTACAAAGGATCTGACCTTTATGAAATAACTACAATAGCATTTACAACCTGTCAGCAAGCGTCTTGTGATCAGGCGCTTTGCAATCAGACATCACACGATCAGACCTCCCAGAAGACTTGCGTAACAACCTATGGCCAACAAACAATCAGAAGTGTCTCACAACATATGTTTACCATATAGACAACGGATTGATTCAGATTAACTGAATGCAAGTCCACCGTGCTTTGGTACTCACTTAACTTCTTTTCTAGTGTGTCTTCACCATACTCACATAACATTTCAGTACAGAAATAGGCCAAAAAGTCTTATCAAGATCGCTTCAGTGTTTTTCTCCACCTAACCTAATCCCCTTCTCTTTCCTCTGCCCCAATATCCTTCAATATTAATCATGGTACTTATATAATATTGCTTGTAAATGTTCAACTATAATATGATTTGCCATTCAATAATATATAAGAAAATAGGAGATACAATTGATTTTCATTGAGTTCACAATGTCATGAATCTTGTAATCATTCCCAGATGTGGCCATCGCCGACAAGGCCAGCATTTATTGCCCATCCCTAATTGCCCTTGAGAAGGTGGTGAACTCCCTTCTTGAATACAATTTAGTGGCATTCTAGGCCCTATCAGAGGGCAGTTAAAAACGACTCACACTTATATAGTGTCATTCACGAACACAGACATCTCAAAATGCTATTTGGCCAATTATACTTTTGTATTGTAGTCACAGTTACAGGAAAAGCAGCAGCCAATTTGAGCACAGCAAGCTCCCACAAACAGCGATGTGACAATGACCAGATAGTCCATTTTAGTGAAATAAAAACAGAAAATGCTGGAATAACTCAGCAGGTCTGGCAGCATCTGTGGAAAGAGAAACAGAGTTAACATTTCAAGTCCAATTAACTCTGTTTCTCAAACAAAAACAAAAATTGCTGGAAAAACTCAGCAGGCCTGTGGAGAGAAAGACAGAGTTAACGTTTTGAGTCCGTATGACTCTTCTTCAGAGTTTTGTTTTTAACTCTGTTTCTCGCTCCACAGATGCTGTCAGACCTGCTGAGTTTTTCCAGCACTTTTTGTTTTTATTTCAGATCTCCGTCATCCGCAGTATTTTGCTTTTATATCTGTTTTAGTGATGTTGACGAGGGATGAATATTGACCAGGACACCAGGGATAACTGATCTGCTCTTTTACGAAATAGTGCCATGGGATTTTTACACATCCGCTCAAGAGAGCATACAGAGCCTCGGTTTATTGGCTCACCTGAAACTTGGCACCTCCAACTACGCAGCACTGCCTCTGTAGTTCACTGGAGTGTCAGCACTGAAGTCTTGGAGTCAACTTTATTGCTGTAAGTCTGGTGTCATATTTTGGCCAGAACAGGGCTGTTGCCTTTCCTAAAGGCCCATTAATGAACTGGCTGGGTTTTTATGGCAATTTGATAAGTTCGTGGTCACCATTACTGATATTAGCTGTTTTCTTCCATATTTATATTTAATTAACTGAATTTAAATGCCCCATGGTGGAATTTGAACTCGGGCTGCCAGAATCATTAGTCCAAACCTCTGGATTACCATTACAGTAGCTTAAACACTATGCTGCCATTCTCCTGTAAATATTGACCAGGAAGGACTCCCTTGCTGTTCGCCGAATAGTGCCGAGGCCTTGGTTTAAAGTCTCATATGAAAACTGGAACCTTAAATTCTGTAGCCCTCCCTCAGGTCTTCATTGGCAGTTTCAGCCTAGATTACGTCAAGCCCCTGGAGTGGGATTTGAACCCACAACCTTCTGACTCAGAGGCAAGAGTGCTATTCACTGAACCACACCTTTTATTAGCAGTAATGGGAACAATTTTATATCCAAAGCCATGATCATTAGGAACTGGTTGATGCAAAAAAGGCCCCCAGACAGAAGTCGTTGCAAAGTGGACATGTCAAAGTTGTACTCTACTTTTTATTTTTTGCTCGGACAGGGATGAATGTGGTCAAGGATGGGTTAATTCCAAATTGCCTTGTTGGTACATCGGTCCATCACAAAAGCATAGCTATGAACAGGAATTCTTTGTAAAAGGAAATCAGCTATGAAGATCAGTATTGATGTACCAAAGATTCTGTAATGATACCTGAATAGGGTTAAATGTATTCCTGGAGGTTTCATCAGATGATCCTGTCTCCATTGATATACCCCGATGCTCCTGCCATTGGCAACCAGCCTCACAGTACCATGTCCTCCCATCGCCAATTGGAAAGCGAAAAGACTCTTCATTACTTAATTGGATGATTCTTGATTACAGAGAATATACAGCACAGAAACAGGCCATTCATACAAACATACGAATTAAGAGCAGGAATAGGCCACTCGGCCCCTCGAGCCTGCTCCGCCATTCAATAAGATCATGGCTGATCTGATTGTGGCCTCAACTCCACATTCCTAACCTCAACTCCACATTCCCAACTACCCCCGATAACCTTTCACCCTTTTTGCTTATCAAGAATCTATCTATTTCTGCCTTAAAAATATTCAAAGGGAAGAATTTTCTCCCTTTCGTGAGGGCTGGTCGCCATGCGCGATCAGCTGTGCACCGCCATTTTACGTGGCCTCCCAATTAAGGCCTGCCCAGCTTGACGCACGTCCAGTAGCGCTGCACTACCTGTGCGGGCGGGGGGAGGAGGGAGAGTCAGGGCCTGCGCTCTTTCGCGCGAATCTCCCTGAGGCACGGAGCTGCCTCGAAGATTGAGATCAAAATGAAATATTGAAAAAAGAAAATTATTCAGACATGTCCCCTCATTGTGACAGTGTCACATGAACTGGGACACGTTTATGAATTTTCATGAAAATTTTTATTGAGTTAATAAACCCTTCACGAAACCTCATCCCACCCGGGAATGAGGTTTCATGAAAAATGCGAAGGCCACCTGGGCTCTTTGCCTGCGCGCCAACCTTAAGGTCGGATGGGCAGCCCTGTTCAATTGGATAATTAGATTACTAATGTCCATAACAGGCCTTTGACAGTTCGGCAGGCCCGCAGCTGACTCCGGTGTGTGCCTGCCGAACGAAAGATTGGAATGACGTGTGGTGACGTCAGGACGCACGCCTGACGTCACCGCACGTCATTTTACGCGTCGGCATGTGGGGCTTGCCCCTGCATGCCAAACAGAAGATTCTGCCCAAAGACTCTGCTTCCGCTACCATTTGAGGAAGAGAGTTCCAAATATTCACTGCCCTTTGAGAGAAAAAAATTCTCCTCATCTCTGCCTTAAATGGGCATCCCCTTATTTTTAAACAGTGACCCCTAGTTCTAGATTCTCCCACAAGAGGAAACATCCTCTTCACATCTACCCTGTTAAGACCCCTCAGGATCTTATATGTTTCAATCAAATTGCCTCTTACTCTTCTAAACTCCAATGGATTCAAGCCTAGCTTGTCTAACCTTTCCTCATAAGACAATGCTCCCACTCCACGTATTAGCATAGTAAACCTTCTTTGAACTGCTTCCAATGCATTTATATCCTTCCTTAAATAAAGAGACCAATACTGTACACAGTACTCCAGATATGGTCTCACCAACGCTCTGTATAGCTGAAGCATAACCTCTCTACTTTTGTAGTCAATTCCCCTTGCAATAAACAATAACATTCTATTAGCTTTCCTAATTACTTGCTGTACCTGCATACTAACCTTTTGCAATTCATGCACTAACACATCCAGATCCCTCTGCATTCCAGAGCTCTTCAATCTCTCACCATTTAGATAATATGCTTCTTTTTTATTCTTCCTGCCAAGATGGACAATTTCATACTTTCCCACATTATACTCCATTTGCTAGCTGTTTGCAAACTCACTAATTTATATCCCTTTGTGGCCTCCTTATGTTCTCTCCACAACTTACTTTCTTACATATCGGTGTATCATCAGCAAATTTAGCAACCATACTTTCAGCCCCTTCATCCATGTCATTTATATGAATCGTAAAAAGTTCAGGCCCCAGCAGTGATATCTGTGGCACACCATTCGTTACATCCCACCAACCAGAAAATGACCCATTTATGCCTACTCACAGTTTCCTGTCAGCTTGCCAATCTTCTGTTCATGTTGTATGTTACCCCCTACATCATGAGCTTTTATTTTCCACAATAACCTTATTCGATGCCTTTTGGAAATCTAAGTACAGTACATCCACCAGTTCCCTTTTATCCACAGCACATTACTTCTTCAAAGAACTCCAATAAATCGGTTAAACATGATTTCCCTCTCACAAAACCATGTTGATTCTGCCTGATTACCTTAAATTCATCTAAATGCCCTGCTATAACATCTTTAATAATAGCTTCTAACATTTTCCCTATAATAGATGTTAAGCTAACTGGCCTGTAGTTTCCTGCTTTCTGTCTCTCTCCCTTATTGAATAATGGAGTTACATTCGCTATTTTCTAATGGAACCTTTCCCAAATCTAGGAAATTTTGAAAAATTTAAACCAATGCATCAACTATCTCTAGCCTCTTCTTTTAAGACCCTAGGATGAAGTCCGTCAGGACCTAGGAAATTGTCAGCCCACAGCTCCAACAATTTGCGCAGTACCACTTCCCTGATTGTAATTTTCTTGAGTTCTTGTTCTTCCTTCCCTTCCATTTCCTGATTTGCTGCTATTTCTGGGATGTTACTTGTATCCTCAGAGTTGAAAACCGATGCAAAATACCTGTTCAATTCATCTGCCATCTCCTTATTTTCCATTATTAATTCCCCAGACTCATTATCTATAGGACTAACGCTCACTTTGTTAACTCTTTTCTTTTTAAAATATCTATAGAAACTCTTACCATCTGTTTTTATATTTCTAGCTAGTTTTCTTTCATACTCTAATTTTTCCCTGTTTTTTATATATTGTCCAATCTTCTGATCTGCCACCATCCTTGCACAATTATATGCCTTTTCTTTACGTTTGATACTGTCTTTAACTTTTTTAGTTAATCATGAATGATGGGTCCTCCCCTTGGAATTTTTCTTTCTCATTGGAATGTATCTGTTTGGCCCAAGTAGATGTTTATCCCCACGCAAGTCTCCTCCCATTCCTTCTACCTCATCTCAGCCAACATATCTTTCTTTTCCCTTTTCTTTCATATACTCTTCTAATTTCATATTGAAAGCACCTAAAAGCTATTTGCCTCGACTTCCTGAGATATTGAGTTCCACATTCAATCCACTCTAAGTGAAGAAATTTCTCCTTAGTTTACTAATAAATCCAATAGGAAAATATCTTGGATTTAAGCACCTCCCACCCCACCTTCCGCGTGAGTTTTGGATTCTGCCACAAGTACTAAGGAAAAGGCCCCAACCTGTTAAATCTTTTGTGATAGCTGTAACCTGTCAGTTCTGGTGCCATCCTTAACAGTCAGATAGGTTTTTTCCCAACTCCAATGCTTTTATAACTGTACAAATAAACAGGAGTGTTGACAGAACATTTTAAAAAATACTGTAATGTTTTTCTCCAGTGTTTTCTCGCAACAGTGTCTGGGAGATTAACCTTCAACTCCTGGAGCCTCCAGGCCAATCCTAAAGGCTTGGCAACCCTGCTCCTGCATGGAACACTCCAACTTGCATCCGCAGACAGACCCCACACCAGGGAGCACACGTATGAGAGGACGCACTAACTTGAACCCAGTCTATTCGTTAGCAGCCAACTATTGTGAAACAAGGTATTATTAAAATTATAAATTTAAGAAGTCTCTAATACTAATCCCTTTGACCACAGATGTATGCAAGTGACATTGAAATTGTAAATATGGTTTCCGTAAACGACACCAAATGCCTTGTTCTGGATACAGTGTACAGAGCCCAGTCAAGAATAAAATTATATAATAATATTTAATAGCACAATTTCTAGAAGCTATCAGGTGGCCTTGAGTGCCTCTGCTTTCAGCTTTTGAGGAGATGGTTCTTCAGCTGGACCTGAAGTGTCTCATCGCTCGGTCGTATTGTGGTCTCTCCCCTTGACTGACTGACGCAGGACTCAGCAGCTGCTGCATACAGGCTTGTTAAAACATAAAGAGCAAGAGGAGACCCTGGCTGATGTATTGTGACCTACAGACAATGTGGAGACTGGAGTCGTGGGAAGAAAGTTGGCAACCCAGGCTCAGCTGAGAGTAGGAGTGGAAAGCCGTGTCTTCTGGGCCTCAGAGTGAAGATACTGAGAGCTGGGCCACAGCCAGTTGGATGCATCTTACTTGTGCAACACGGCCTGGAGGGCTAGTCCTTCGGGACATGGAACCAGGCAATGTCAGGAGCTGAAACAAAAACAAAAATAGCTGGAAAAACTCAGCAGGTCTGACAGCATCTGCGGAGAGGAACACAGTTAGCGTTTCGAGACCGTATGACGAGCCCCCCTCAACCAGTTTATATTTCATCTCATTTCTATTTTTCCTTAGTTCTGTTGAAGAGTCATACGGACTCGAAACGTTAACTGTATTCCTCTCTGCAGATGCTGTCAGACCTGCTGAGTTTTTCCAGCTATTTTTGTTTTTGTTTCAGATTTCCAGCATCCGCAGTATTTTGCTTTTATCTTAGTGTCAGGAGCTGGCCAGACCCCATATATGCAGGGGTGGCCTAGTGTTCTACCTGTCGCTCTGTCTGAGCTCTGTCAACCGTTGTTCTCTCTCTCACTTCGCAACTCAATAGATCAGATGCTAAAATATAAAAGCATTTGTACGTGTTCCTCATTTTTGAAAATAAGCAGAAGTTGAAAATTTGCTGCTGTGTTTCTTACATTACAACACTTCAGAAATACTTCATGAGCCTGTAAAGTGCTTTAGGACTTCCTGAGGTCATCAAGGCACTGTATAAAAATAAAAGGGCTCACATTTATATTGCCCCTTTCATGACCTCAAGACTTCCCAAAGAACTCCACAGCCAATGAAGTACTTCAGTAGTGTAGTTGTTGTTATATTGTAGGACATGCAGCAGCCAATTTGCACGCAGCAGGCTCACACAAACAGCAACAGGTGAAAATGACCAGATCATCTGTTTCAGTGATGTTATTGAGAGATAAATATTGGCCAGTGCACCAGGAAGTTGTCCCCTGCTCTTCTTCAAAATAAGGTCATGGGATCTTTTACGCCCACCTGAGAGAGCAGTCAGGGCCTTGGTTTAATGTTGCTTCCGGCAGTGCAGCACTCCCTCAATACTGCACTCTGAATGCCAGCCTAGATTTATGTGCCCCAGCCTGTGAAGTGGGACTTGAACCCACAACCTTCTGACTCAGAGATGAGAACACTACTAACTAGGCCACAGCTAACACATTCAAAATATAAATGCAAGTTTTTATTTTCATGATGCCAAAGTATCTCAGTTGTTTTATCTGCCCCTTCAGTTTTCTTATCATCTCATCAAAAATAAATGTTGATGTCCCTCTCCTGAAGTTGCTGACTGTTATTGGGATAAAGCTCTGTTGGTGCCAGTACATTGATCAAGTGGTTGGAATAGATAGAGATATTTCACTGGGCCTTATCCTTTCCTCACTCCAGCAGGTGGACGTAAAAGATCCCGTGGCCCTATTTTGAAGAAGAGCAGGGGACAACTTCCTGGTGCACTGGCCAATATTTATCTCTCAATAACATCACTGAAACAGATGATCTGGTCATTTTCACCTGTTGCTGTTTGTGAGAGCCTGCTGTGTGCAAATAGCCTGAAGAGGGAACTCTGGCTGGTTTTAATTTTTCTCTCTGTAACTCAAGGACCACCGACTAGTTTATAGCACTCCCTTACATCTGCCTTAGCAGCACTCCCGTTACACTATAATATGACCTGTTTCCATTTCGTAATTAATTTGGTTTATTTTCAATCAATCCAGGTTTTGTGGCCATTTGGAATTGTCATATAATGCATAGAAAGTCACCGACAAAACCTCAATTCTGGAACTGGGAGTGTGAGGGAAGCATCTAGACTAAAGGTGGAAGAAACTGTTTCCTAATTTCAGGTAAATCTCTGTCTACGTTGTTTCTTTAAAAAAAAAGTGGACTCCCAGTTTTGATCCTCCATCTGATGAACCAGCAAGGCAAAAATCCAAATGCTACAGTTGCATCCCTGAACTAGGGTGGAGAGAATCAGCCATAGTTACTGTGCCTGAACGCTTTCTAGAAAGTGCATGTGTCTGGACATAAGATGAACTGCACCATAAATGCTCCTTTCATGCTCAACAAGTCCAAGAGGATTTGAACCTGGAGCTTCTGGCTCAGAGGTAGGAGCACCACCTACTAAACCATAAGAACTCCTTGTGGATATGAAGAGGCTCAGTGAAATGTCTCTAACCATCCTAAAGCCTAACCACTTGATTAAGGTACTGGCATCAACAGGACTGTACCAGTTGCATTGGGCAATGCCCTTCTTAGTTGAATGCCCTGCCGTTACTGCTTGAAATATAAATGCAAGTTTTTATTTTTATGATACCAAGGTATCTCAATTTTTTTATCTGCCCCTTCAGTTTTTTTATCCTCTCATCAAAAAAAGCATTAATGTCTCTCTCCTGAAGTTGCTGACTCTTATTGGGGTATAGTCCTGTTGGTGCCAGTACCTTGATCAAGTGGTTAGGCTTTGGAATAGATAGAGATATTTCACTGAGCCCCATCCTTTTCTCACTCCAGCAGGGGTAACTTGATAATGGCTTGGAGACGGAATTCTGGTTGTTTTACTCTTTCTCTCTTTAACTCAAGGACCGCTGACTAGTTTATAGCACTCCCCATTTAGTAATTCATTTGGTTTATTTTCAATCAATCCAAGCTTTGTGGCCATTTGGTCATATCCTATAATGCACAGAAGTCACCACCAAAACCTCACTTCTGGCACAGATACTGTGAGAGAAACATCTAGACTAAAGATGGAAGAAACTGTTTCTTTGCGTTTACGAATGAAAAATCAGGTCTTGGGTAGGGTACCAGAGAACACCTGCTCCCGAGTTAGCATCTTCAGGAGATGGGAAGGAGAAAACTGCCACAATAAAGGTTCTGGGTCCTTCTGGCCTATATGGTTTTGTACAAGTTGGCCAGCAAGTGTACTAATCTGCTGCTCTCCTTGCACACATCTTAATTGAAGGCAGGAAGCTAAGGATTGTCCGCTCGCACTCTTAGGCAGTGGAATATGGGACTGGAAAGACAACATGATATACAAGATGGTTAAAAAAAAAAACTTGGATAGCAGCAAGTTCCTTTAGACTCTTCTCTCCCAGACAATGTTCCCCTCCCATCTACTCATCATACTTATGTTCTTATTGCAGCTATAAGCAGCATCTCAGGGCCATCACCTTAAGAGAAGTGTCCTGAAGGGCTTTGTTCCCTCAGTTTGTAGAACTCAGGGTAGCGTCCTAGGCCCAACCATCTTCAGCAGCTTCATCAATGACCTTCCCTCCGTCAGTAAGGTCAGAAGTGGGATGTTCGCTGCTGATTGCACAATGTTTAGCACCATTCACAACTCCTCAGTTACTGAAGCAGTCCTTGCCGATAGGCAGCAAGACCTGGACAACATTCAGGAGCAATGAAAATTGAGGATGCTCAAAAGGCCAGAATTTGATGAGCACAGAGATCTCAGCGGGTGTACAGCCAGAGGAGGGTCCAGAGATAGAGAGACAGAGATTTCTCTGTAACCTCCTCCAGCTGTACAACCCACCGACATCTCTGCACCCCTCCAATTCTGGCCTCTTGAGCATCGCTGATGCACATTGGCGATTTGTTCAAAATAAAGAGGTCATTGAATAAAGAGGTCATTTTTAAAAATGGACGGGGCGGGTGGGAGGCTGGTCATAGTCTTAGCATCTGAGTCAGGAGGCTGTTCAAGTCCCACAGCAGGGTCATGTACACTGACGCTTTACGTTAAGAAAGATTACAACAGCAAAATGCCAATAATCTGACATAAAAACAGAACGTGCTGGAAATACTTAGCAAGTGAGGCAGCATCTGTGGAGAGAGAATATGGAGAATTTTTTAATTAAAATATATCGTCCAGCTATTTGCACTGCACCATCAAAAGTGCCATCTTTCAGACGAGATGTTGACCCAGGCTGTCTTCTGAGGTGGCCATAAAAGATCCAGTGGCACAATTCAAAAGCAGGGGAGCTCTCCCCGCCATGTACTGGCCAATGTTTAAAACTTCAACCAACATCACTCTTTAAAAAAAACATTGTCTCATTATGGTTTGTTGGAGCTTGCTGTGCGCAAATTGCTGCCAAATTTTCCTACATTACAACAGTGACTACACTTCAAAGTGAAGTGCTTTGGAAGGTCCTGAGATCTTAAAGACATTGTGTAACTGCAAGCTCTTGCTTTCTTCCTTTGATTGCAACCAGAAAGGTACAGTCTGTGTCTGATTCTGATGTCAAATTGGCTGCCAGGAAATTCCACTCTTTATTCAACTCATTGAAGTCTTGGAAACAGTAGGAGCCAACACCCTGTGAGTTTGAACTGACTGGCTTGAACTTATTATTTAAAGGATAAAATCCTTTCAGCGACAAGACCTTGCATGTAAAGCACCTATGTGTTTTTATATTTTTTTAACAGCCAAGTTATTCTTGATCCAGCTGGTCATGTTGGATGCTTCCACCCCAGTCTGTTTTTCCATACTTGAATTTTAATTAGGAATGAGTGTGGGAGCTTTCAGTGCTCAGTCCCAGCCTGACCTGACTGGTTGATCCTATAGGCAACTTACATTCTGCTCTACTCACCAATGTTTTATTTAGATTCTGTGAAAGAATAAAAAAAAAACGCTGGGTAAACCTCCCCTGCTGTCCTTCGAAAGTGTGGTGGTATCTTTAACGTCCACCTGAGAGAGCGGATGGGGGCATCGAATTAATATCTTATCCAGAGATGATACCTCCAACAATGCAGCCGGCACTCCATCGGTACTAGAACTGGAGTGTCAGCCTGGATTTTGGATTCAATGACATGAGACTTGAACTCAAGACCTTTTGACTCAGGGCAAAAGTGCTCTCTCAAAGATTAATCGAAGAAGTTCGCAGTCTTCAGTAACTGGAGTTTTGGTAGGGCATAGCACCACAAATTGATAGAAATGACACTACCTAAACTCAATGGCAGCACTGAAAATTATTTTTATCCAGGAAACAAATGATGGCCATCCCCCAGAGTGCTTAACCAGGTCAGTGCCATTTGCATCAGGCAATTTTGCACTGGACTCTGATATTTTTCTTAGCTACAATTTTAGGACGTTTCCATCCCCCAGTGATGCAAAATTACAGTCAATCCTTCCCCACCCAGTAATCCATGCAAATAAAACAAATACAATTGATAATATGTAATTGTTGAGAATTCCCAAGTAAAGGCCCAAGGCCCACAACATTGGGCAGCAGCAAGAAGAAAGCAGAAGCTGAGGTAAACCAGAAAGTGAGGATTAGTGGATTTCAAGTTGTATTTTTAAAGTTTTTAAAATTGTTGAAGGAAGGGCAGACTGAGGAAGGCAAGGACACCACAGTTCAGAAGTCCTGGGAAAGAAACAGAGTAAGCAGACAGTTTGATGAGTCTGGACTTCAACACAATGTGAAAGCAGTGTAGGAGGATATGGAATGATACATTTAGAAAAAGAAGAGGAAATTTCAGAAGAGCAATGCCCATAACATCAACAAAAAGAGTGAGACCAGGAAGATTACATACTGCTTGAAAATTTCTTGGACAAGAAGGAAACCAAATGTTATGGAGATATGATAAGTGGAGTTGATCTAGAAATAGTCCTCAGGTACTGCCCCTCTCTCCTTCAAATTTGAAATCAACACCCCTCTCCTCAAAACACCAACCCTTGACCATCCTTGCAAACTACCGCTACATCTCCAACCTTACTTTCCTCTCTAAAGTCTGTGATTGTCACCTAAATCCATGTCCATCTTTCCTGGAACTTCATATTTGAATCCCTCCAATCAGGTATCCACCCTAGTACTGAAATCGCTTCTATCGAAGTCACGAGTGCCGTCCTATGTGAGGGTGACAAAGATAAACTTTCCTTTCTCGTCCTTCTCAACATGTCTGCAGTCTTTAACATGATTGACCATACCATCCCCCTCCAATGCCTCTCCACCATTGTCCAGCTGAGTGGGGCTGCATTTGCCAGGTTCCATTCTTAGCTATTCAGTCGTAGCCAGAGAATTACCTGCAATGGCTTTTCTTTTTGCTCCCACACCTAGATTCCTCTGATATCCAGGAATCTAACCTTAACCCCAACACCACCCCCCCCCCAATTTCTTATTTACATGACGCCCCTCTGAAAACACAGCATCAGTTTCCACATGTATGCGAATGTCATCCATCTTTACTTCACCACAAACTCATTCGACCCCCTTCACTGTTTCCAATTTGTCACACTGCTTATCTGACATCCAGTGCTGCATGAGCACAAATTTCTTCCAACTAAATATTGGGAAGTCCAAAGCCATTGTCTTCAGTCTCCGCCAAAAACTCCATGCTTTAACCACTGTGACAACCTGTCTGAGGCCAGACTGTTTGCAATCTTGGCGTAAGTTTGACTTCAAGATGAACTTCCAACCACATATCTGCACCATCGCAAAGACCATTAATTTCCATCTCTGCAACATCATCTAACTCTGCCCCACCTCAGCTCATCAACTGCTGAAACCCTTATCCATGCGTTTGTTATCTCTATACTTGACTATTTCAATGAAATTCTAGCTAGCCCACCCCATGTTCTACCCTCTGTAGATTTAAGGTCACCCAAAACTCTGCTACCTGTGTCCAAACTCTCAGAAAGTGCCGTTCACCCATCACCTCTGTGCTAGCCGACCTACCTCCCGATTAAGCAATACCTCAATTTTAAGATCACCATCCCTGTTTTCATATCCCTCTATGGCTTTGCCCTTCCTGATCTCTGTAATCTCCTCCATACCTGCAACCCTACAAGATATCTGCACTTCTGTAATTCAGGTCTCTTGAGCACGCCTGGTTTTAATGACCCCATTTTAAGTGGCTGTGCCTTCAGCTGCTTGGACCCTAAGCTCTTGAATTCCCTCCCTAAACTTCTACCTCCTCTTTTCTCCTTTAAGATGCTCCTTCAAACAACTCTTGGCCAAGCTTTTGGTCATCTACCCCAATATCTCCAAATGTGGCTCCGTATCAGACTTTGTTTATAAGTCCCCTGTGAAGCGTTTTGAGACATTTTACTACATTAAAGGTGCTATATAAATGCAAATTGATGTTGTTCAGTCATGATCTTATTGAATGGTGCAGCGGGTTTGAGGTGCCATATACAACCTACCCCTGTTCTTATTTCTTATTTTCTTAAGTTCTCCTAGGTGGTACTCTACAAGTGCAAAGTAGTCACTGACTTGTATCTTCAGAAAGACCAGACTGGGGAGATTCTATTCTGTGGGTGTTCATCATTTGATGGGTATTTTGCTCTCTGTACTCCATAAATGTTTCTTTTTTGTTTTTAGATCCATTGAAGACCATGCATTTCTGGTGAATTAATTGCAAATATTAGTTGTCCAAGAATCAGGATCCTGGCTTGATTGTTAATTATTGTGATGAAAAAAGGCAACAAGAGATTATTCAAGAAAAGCTGCTACTTGAACTAATTAATTACTAACACTACTGAATTTTATAAAAAGCACAATGCGGGTTAGTTTTTGCCAGATGCTGCTGACCGGGGCAATAATGGTGAATCTAGTTGTACTTTACTATGTCTCCAGAACTCAACAACAAATGCTGAAGCACAAAGACCCAGGGAAGGCTGCCTCCAGGAGGTCGGCGATTTCAAGGGTCATTGGGATCACTGTGCTGATACGAGAGTTCGAAGACTTTGAGAATTGGGTGGTAGGTGTGGTGCAATCCTTCTGGAAGGAAAGGCCCGACCAGCCCATTGTGGTGGTGGCTGACAAACTGCCATACCCACCGTTGGGCCTACCCGACAAACAGAACATACAGCTAGTGCTGTTGAAGGCATCTCCCGATCAGCCATACTACATCACTAGACCCGAGTTCTACATCAACACCGAATACACCCTTCTGGTGCCTGATGGGGTGCAGTTGGACTCAGCTCAGCAGCTTGACCGTCTTCTTCGAGAATTTGAGGCCAACAAAGGAAAGGTTCGAATGGTGGCAGCTCCTATTCAGGCTGCGGAAAAATTTCAGTGTCTAAACTTGCGGGTTAGTCTTAAGGAGTGGAGCGCAGTCTACAGCCTTTCTCCAGCCCAGGTTTGCGATGCCATTGATGGAGATGCTGTGGTTCTTCTTCGAACTGAAGATTTGTTCAACCTCTCTCAGCCCATGGTAAGGCCACTCATGATGTCCCTCTTTGTTCAGTCTTCATTGCGTGGCTGGAAAGTGAAGATGACAGAGAGTGTGATGTTCTCCTCGTACCACCGCTCTTTGTTCATGTCGGCCCATAACCGCTGGAAAGCTGACATCAACGAAAAAGCGAGGTTGGCCCAACTCTTCAAAGACTTCGGCTTGAAGCACGTGGTGCAGGCCAATGGAAAGGAGCAGTGGTATGGGTGCAACAAAGACACTCCTCGCTGCTTTGGCACGGTGCATGATGACACGCCTGAGTACCTGTATCAGAACAGGTGGACTCCGCCTTGCTGCCTCAAAGCCTTACGTGAGACCACCAAGTATGTCATAAACATCTTGGAGTCCTCAGGTGTCCGCTACTGGCTAGAGGGTGGAACGCTTCTGGGAGCAGTCCGTCATCAGGACATCATCCCGTGGGACTATGATGTGGACCTTGGAATTTATCTGGATGATGTGGAGAACTGCGAGTTCCTGAGGAGCCTGGACTCTGGTTCAGTTGTTGACGAAAATGGCTACGTGTGGGAAAAGGCAGTGGAAGGAGACTTCTACCGAGTGCAGTACAGCGAAAGCAACCACTTGCACGTTGACTTGTGGCCATTCTATGCCAGAGAAGGAATCATGACCAAGAACACTTGGATGGATCACAAGCAGGACGTGGAGTTCCCAGAGCACTTTCTGAAGCCACTGGTCCCCATGCAGTTTGCTGGGATAACTGCTCTTGCACCCAACAATCACAGGCGCTTCTTGGAATTGAAATTTGGAGAGGGAGTTATCGAAAACCCAGAGTACCCAAACCCTGCCAAGAAAAAATTGGAGAAGATGAACTAAATACGGAGGATAGTAGACATCTTGGAATGAGCCAATACTCAAGCAATTCAGATGCTAGAACTTTTTGAGATATGGTGTTACCTCAAAGTGATATCCCAGATATCTGTTATTCCACATTTGTTTCCTCCTCCCCATTCTTTTCCTGCAGGCATTGGATCTTCCTGGGGTATAGTTCCATGAGTATGGGGGCATTATCTGGCCCTTCTCGATTCAGGGGACCAGACAGTGGTTGTTAGCGAGTTACTGGAAGACGGAAGCCTTGCAGACTAGCCTGATCCTAACATTGCCAGGGATCCACACTCATGTCCCTTCCAACAGAAGGTGCTGTATCTTCGTAGCAGCTGGAACCCTGGCTGATCTTATTCCCCACACAGGTCCAGCTGAACAGTGAGAGATCAAACGCAAGGCCTCTGATCCTCTGTCTCGATGCTGCACCGAGCAGTACCTTTAACCATTAAAGCCAAAGTTAGGGTGGGAGCTTTGCATCTTTAAATATGCAAATTAGAACAATGGCTTGGATGAACAAATAAGGGGTTGTAAAGAGGCAAATTTGCACAGAAGAGACAAAATTTTGAGGGGAGGGAAGGGGCATCTCAAGACTCCCACCCATAATTATGAACCCAACTGAGCTGAGAAAATAGAATGACCTGAGATTATTATGTGCATGTACAATTTGAACTGTTAAAATATGTAGACCATTAGAAGTTGTTATGTGATTGTTCAGGGCCTGGGATAAACATGACCCAAGCCATGGCTAAATCACTGATGTACTCCCTGAAGAATGTGCCGTTAACGCCATGTCAAAACTTCAATCCACTGCCCATTAAATAGAATTCCCAATCCAGGCTTCAGGTATTCCCTTGATTTCTACACTCATATAAGCCTTTTTCAGCTCAGTTTCTCCAGCTCTTTGATCAAAATCCTGGACACAAATTCCAGCTCATCCAATACTCTGCAACTCGCATCTTATCCACTCTGTCACCTTCATTAGCTCTCCATTCCTTGGTTATTAGTGTCAAACTAGTAGGCCTCATGTACAGATGCTGCCATGGCCTCACCCTATTCACCCTAGCAATCTCCTTGGCTTAATGATGTCACTATTGTCTCTGAGTTCAAAGGTTGTGAGTCACTAGTCACACTCCAGACACTGAAATACATAAGCTACGCGATACTTAGGTGCAATACTAAGGGGTTGCTGCACTGTCAGGGATGCTGTCTTTGAGATGATTAAATCCAAGCCCCGAATGCCCTCTGAAGTGAATGCAAAAGCTCCCAAGGCACTGTTCAAGAGATGAAGGGAGTTCCTTCAAGTGTTCTAACCTACATTTGGCAGATTATCTCATCATTATTTCTTTGCTATATGTAGGAGCTTGCTAGCGCAAATTGGCCACAACATTTCCTATGTTACAACTGTGACTATACTTCAAAAGTACTTTAATGAAGCACTTCAGGGCACCTTGAGGTTGTGAAAGGTGATATACAAATGTAAGTCTTTCTTTCTTGGGAGTCCTACATCAAAGTTCGCTGTTCCTAATCAGAAATGGGAGTCCTAAGACATGGAGTCCAAGGACCTCATCCTCCTGTCACACTAGCGTGATCAGTTAACTCAGCATAGAATGTGGAACCAGAGCTGGGCCCTTCCACATGAGGCAGTGCAATCATTTAACAGAGCCCCTTTGTCCGACAGACCATGAACTGCAGTCAAATTCTTGCCAAGACAGCAGCACATACTGGACATCTAATGACATCGGTGCAGCTGTAAACTGTGCCGACTGAGACAAATTACAAACAACTAAGCAGCTTGCAGCAATTTTGCCGACTGGCAGATTTTTGTTCTTATCCAAGCTGGAAAACTTCTTGGCAAACTCCTCTATGTTTGTCAGCCGTCTCCCATTGCCCAGCGCTGCGGTCCAACAATGTAACCGGCCCACACTTACAGGAAAGAATTAAAACTATCTCAACCATTTCCCCTTAAAGATTAAGTGATGGAAGTTAACTCTTTACTGTGACCAGCAAGAAAATTCCACAATTGGCTTTTCTCTGTCCCTCACCACAATTTTCCCCCCCCTCACTCAGCCTAACTCATGGCCACAGGCACAACACCCAATTTCCTGTTCTTGAAGCACTTCTAGATAAAGAAAGACTTGCCTTTATATAGTGGGCAGAAGTGGGCAGGCCCGACCCAATCTCCGGCGGGCAGGGAGCCGATCCCCGCACTGATTCGGCTGTGCCCCCGCCTTCCTGAAAATTTAAATGGGGCGGGATGACGTCAAGGGTTCCCCCTGACGTCATCCCGCGTCGGCGAGTGGGCCCTGACCCCTGCTCGCCGACGGCAAAATTCAGCCCAGTGTCTTTCACGACCTCATGACATCCCATAGCGTTTTACAGTCAATAAAGTACTTTTGAAGTGTAATCGCAAGTGTAATGTAGACAGTGGGCATCAGCATGCTATCTGTTTATAGAGGACATTGACATCTTAGCCTAACCTGCTCCTCAACCATTGACATACACACTTTCCAACGAGGAGAGTGATCGGGAGCAGTGGAAATGCTGTCTTGACTTTTCCCTCTGTCCAACCCGGGCATTAAGGCTCAGTGTAATGTCCCTATCACTTCCCCCATCAGGCCTAGCCCAGGTTGGGCCTAGGGCCTGGATTTCCAGTGCTTCACCATTAGTAGCAGTATCTTAATCACATAGACCCTAAGTTCTGGAATTCCCTCCTCTGCCTCTCCTTCTTAAAGACTATCTTTTTGATCAAGCTTTTGGCCATCTGGCCTAATATCTCCAGATGTGCCTTGTTGTCAAATTTTGTTTGATTACACTCCTGTGAAGTGGATTGGGACATTTTACTATGTTAAAGGTGCTGTAAAAATGTAAGTTGTTGTTGTCCAGTTTAGCTATTCTCTCCCCCGCCCAACTCTTACAGTCAAACTATGTTGCTCCTGCCAAGTAGCAAGCATTGTACTCTTCCACAACAAGAGGGTTAAAGATTGCCTCTGTTGGTGTTTAAAGCAGTTTATAGATGTTACAACAGTAAGCAAGACATTCAGTCTAGTGTCAGCCATAGCTCAGTGGGTAGCACTCTTGGCCCTCAATTAGAAGGTTGTGGGTTCCAGTCCTACTCCAGAGGCTTGAGTACATAATTCAAGCTGATACTGCCAGTGCAGGACTAAGAGAGTGCTGCACTGTCAGAAGTGCTCTCTTTTGGATGAGACATTAAACCAAGGCCCTGTCTACTTTCTCAGGTGTATGTTAAAGATCCCAGGTCATTATTTGAAGAGCAGGGGTGTTATCCCTAGTGCCCTGGCCAATATTTATCCCTCAACCGACATCGCTAAAACAAATTACCTGGTTATTATCACATTGCTATTTGTGGGATCTTGCTGTGCTCAATTGGCTGCATTTCCTAAAGTACTTCATTGGCTGTAAGGCACTTAGGGATGTCCTGAGCTTGTGAAAGGTGCTGTACGAATTCAAGCCTTTCTTTCCATTGCCCCAGCAGCAGCATTTACCTGATGAGCCATTGGAACAACTCATAAATGTTTTGTATGAATCTCTTTGATCAGACAGGATGTATTGAGTGGTTCCAAGCCTGGTACTTGCTTCCATTTCGATTGGATGCTGGAGCAAGTCCCACAGCTCAAGAATCAGACTTTCGCTTAGCAACCAGTTTATCACCAATGACCTGAACAGCTACCCTAACCGTTTAAAGCAGTGCTATGACAGCAGTGATATAGTAAATGGAAAGTACGTGACCAGGTTAGATATATTTAACCAGTGGTTGGACCCAATACATCGAGGTAGTGCTGTAGATTAACTTTTGGCAGACATTTGACAAAATGCCACAAGGAGGCTTATTAGGAAGATGAAATATATGGAATTCTCCCTTTTCTCCTGAAGTATAAATTGTTGTGATCATTTGAAGTTTGGCATCCTTGCATTTGTCCTGATGAGTGCAAGATGAAAAGCTTCGGCAAAAATGGCTCTCTTTTAAGCAACATAGAATATAAAGGCAAAGAGAACATGCTAGAACTTTATAAATCTCTGGTTGGGCCTCAGCTGGGGTGTGGTGGACAATTCAGGACACTGGGGTGTGGTGGACAATTCAGGGCACTGGGGTGTGGTGGACAATTCAGGGCACTGGGGTGTGGTGGACAATTCAGGGCACTGGGGTGCGGTGGACAATTCAGGGCACTGGGGTGCGGTGGACAATTCAGGGCACTGGGGTGCGGTGGACAATTCAGGACACTGGGGTGCGGTGGACAATTCAGGGCACTGGGGTGTGGTGGACAATTCAGGGCACTGGGGTGCGGTGGACAATTCAGGGCACTGGGGTGCGGTGGACAATTCAGGACACTGGGGTGCGGTGGACAATTCAGGGCACTGGGGTGCGGTGGACAATTCAGGGCACTGGGGTGCGGTGGACAATTCAGGACACTGGGGTGTGGTGGACAATTCAGGGCACCACACTTCAGGAAAAATGCAAATGGATTGGAAGGGGGACAGAGGAGATTATCAGGGCGTTACCAGAAATGATAGAGTTCAGTTGTGAGGAGAGGTTGGAAAAATTAGGTCTATTCTCCTTGAAACAGAGAAGGTGACCTAATAGACATTTCCAGAGGATAAGAGGTTTTGCTCAAGTCACAGGGGAAAATTATTCTCTTTGCTGAGTGGATTAATAACTGGAAGTCATGGATTCAAAATCAAACGAGAAAGAATTGCAGGGTGGATGAGAATTCTTTTCATTCAGGGAGTTGTCAGAAATTCTTTTTATGCTTTCATGGGTTTTGGGCATCGCTGGCAGGGCTAGCATTTGTTGCCCATCCCTAATTACCCTTGAACTGAGTGGGTTGCAGCCATTTCAGAGGGCAGTTAAGAATCAACCACATTGCTGTGGGTCTGAAGCCACATGTCGGCCAGACCAGGTAAGGACGGCAGATTTCCTTTCCTAAAGGGCATTGGTGAACCAGATAGGTTTTCTCATGATTAGCTTTCAATTCCAATTAATTGAATACAAATTCCGCTAGCTACGATTTGGACCCATGTCCCCAGACTACTAGCCTAGGTCTCTGGTGTACTAATCCAGTGACATTACTACTATGTTACCATCTCCCCATTCATCCCCCATGAAAGGCTGGTGGAAGCAGATCCCATCATTTTAACAGAGAGGTGGCCAATACTGAGGAGTGAGGAATTTTCAACTTTATGGACAACAAAACAGGGATGTGGGACTAAGCATGACTGCTCTTTCAAAGAGCAAGCACATGCACTGGTTGAATGGCTGCCTTCCGTGCTGTAAATTTCTATGAATCTATGAACCTATTGCTTTGTGTACGAACAGCACACGGGGGAATGTTGTAGTGTGTTAAGCTTTCACAAACAAAGTTTACTCTATGAGTTTCTTCTCTGCGATTATTTCTCTAGCCCTAGCGTCACCCATTGTTTTCTGTACAGTAATTGGTCACTCTTTTGCTGTTAACTATGAGCCATAAATATAAGATAGTCACCAATAAATCCAATAGGGAAGTCAGGAGATACTACTTTGCCCAGATGCTGGTGAGAACCTTGTTACCACAAAGAATAGTTGAGGCGAATTGCATAGATGCATTTAAGGGGGAAGCTCGACAAGTAAATGAGCGTGAATGGAATAGAAAAATAGGTCAAAAGGATGAGATGAAACAGTTGGGAGGGGTCTAATGTGGAGCATAAACAAGTTAGGCCGAAAGGCCTGTTCATGTGCCGTTATTCTACATAATGGTGTGTAAATGGTATTTCTAAACACTATACAAAAGGACCATTATCTCAATAAAGGAAAATCCACATATTTTTCGGCACCAATACCATTGTACCTTTTAATAACTGAGTGGAATGTATTTGGTGCATCCCCCAAGGTGGCGGTATGAGTCAGTGGGCATGGGGGAATGAGGTGGTTGCTGGGCCTTAGGCTCTTATAGATAGGAAGGCCTCAGGGCAAGGTGGGAACTTGGCCCAACATTGTTGTCAGTTGTGTCGGATGGGATTGGCACCTCCACAGATGGATTATTTTAAAAGTTTTGTTTTGAAAGGAAGTGGGAAGAGTTTTTTTCAAGGTAAATTGATTTTGGGAGAATATTCAAAGTAGTGGGGAAGCAATGGTGAATGCAAGATGGACTCCTGATGGCAAAGTGAACACCAGGTGCTCAGAGGAGTCGAGGGGCATCCAACCAGAGAAAACATTGTGGTCAAGTCACAAGACCACAGAGGGATTTGAAATGCAAGCGTTGTAAAGCTCACAAATAGGTTGACAGGGAGATTTCACAAGGATAGCAGTTAATAGTCAGCTAATGCAACACCACAGTTAATCTAAAATAAAAGCAAAAAACTGTGCATGCTGGAAATCCAAAACAAAAATAAAAATACCTGGAAAAACTCAGCAGGTCTGGCAGTATCTGCGGAGAGGAATGCAGTTAGCGTTTCAAGTCCGTATGACTCTTCAACAGTTAATCTGTTAACTCAACAGAGCTGCTTCCACCAACGTAATCACCAGGCGCTCCAAATTGCAGGAATTAATGTGAAGTTGACTTGAATCAACATTTGATGAATCATCAAAAAAACAAGTTGGTTGAATGAGAGTTTATAATTTAACCATGGTTAACGCCCGTAAACCATTGCCACATTTGACCTTGTCAATGTTCTTGATTGGATGTCTCATTACCCAACATTAATCACAGATTTATCAATCAGTTTACTGATGCATGGGAACACCAGCACCTGCAGCTTCCTTTTCAAGCCAGACACCATCCTGCCTTGGAACTATATCGCCATTCCTTCACTGACACTGGGTCATAAGCCTGGAACTTCCTCCCTAAAAATGCTGTGGCTGTACCTACTCCACATAGACTGGAGTGGTTCAAGAAGGCGGCTCACCGCCACCTTCTCAAGGGGAATTAGGGATGGGCAACAAATGCTGGCATTGCCAGCGACGCTCACATCCAATGAAAGAATAAAGAAAAGTGTGGACAAGATGAGGCTCAGTGAAACATCCTGCTGATATATTTAAAGTGTCACCATTTGGTCAAGATACCTACGGGACAGTACCCCTGTAAGTCAACACCTTCAGGAGAAGAAGGGCAAAACTATTATTTTGGGGCAGGGAAATTGAGGGGGTAGAAAAACCAATGAAATACACATACCATCAAAAAAGACTTGCATCGAGCTTTTCAAGACTTCAGGATTCCCCAAAGTGCTTCACAGCCAATGGAACATTTTGAAATGTAAGAAACACAGCAGCCAATTTGTGCAAAGTTAGCTCCCAGAAAGCGCATTAAGATAAATGACCAGATAATCTATGTTACGTGTTGGTTGAGGAATAAATATTAGCCAGGAACACCAGGACGAATGCCCCTTGCTCTTCTTGAAACTACTGGCATGGACCCTTTTACGTCCACTTGAGGGGACCTAGGTTTATCGTCTCATCTGAGAGATGACTCCTGCAACAGTGCAGCGTTCCCTAAGTACCAGCGCTGAGATTGGATAATGTGCTCAAGTCTCTGGGTCAGAATTTCATGCTTCCCCCAACCCCCCACTGGTGGGCTTTTAGGTGGGGTGTAGGGTGGGGGGGGGGGGTTGGGGGGGAACATGAAATTGAAGGAACAGGATTACCTATGATTTCCTGACCATGCAGCGATTTTACGCTGAGGCAGGCAAGGCCTCCAATGGGAAGCCCGTCCTTGCCCCCGTTGAGGCCCTTAACTATTTCCCGCCCAGCTTCAATTTTTAGGCTGGCAGGAGGATTCACCTGGCATGGAGGAAGCCCAAAAAAGAACGGGCCTGGATCTCCGGCAGGAAGGGGAAACCCATCAGAAACCCCCTTCTTACTACAGGTGCCACCTCCCCGACTAAGATCCAGTGGTTACTGGACCTCCCTCTGCCCAGCCAACCGCCCCCCCCCCGGCCTTTCCCTCGACACTCTGATCACCCGCTTTGCGCCCACCCCACCTCCAGGTCTTCCCTATCCTCCCCGCTCTGGAACCCCTTAAAAACTTGCCTTCTCCTCCATTCCCGGCACTTAGGCCCAGGCATGTTGATGCACTTCTTCAGTCCTCTGCAGCTCTTGTGGTTGCAGGGACTGTCGAGCTGCTGGCCACTATAAGGCAGGACTTGCTCCCGAGTGAGGGGAGGAAATCCCGCCTGCAGCCACTTAAGGCTCATTGGAGCGTGGAATGGCTGTGGGGCTCTCGGGAGTCCCCGCTGACCCTTCGGGTGGCGGGAGGAGTCCACCCTCCAAAAAATTCAGGCCCTGGAGTGGCACTTGAACCCAAATTTCCTGACTCGGTGGCGAGAGTCCTACCCACTGAACTGCAACAAAGGAAAGTTCTCAAAGGAAAGTTACCCTCCATCCAAACACAAACGCATACCTGACAAGCTAGGTCCTGTTAAACCTAGTTTTTATTAATTTTACAGTAATGGTGCATGGCCATTTAGCTTCACTGAATTAATGTTTAATGTTACATTGTCCCATAGCAGAACTTTAACAAAGCAAATTATAAATTGGTCAACATTCACTCTGCTTAACTCACAGTGAACTTGCTCCACTGAATGGAGAATTATTTTACATATTCACTTTTCAACTCAAAATTACGCTTCACCTCCAAAACCCATCTAATTGGCTGTCATGCGCTTTGATAAATTCAGTGGTCATGAAAAGCACTATATATTTTGACATTTTATATTATTTCTATAGCCATAATATATTTAAAAAATCTTACACCTTGACAAGGTACTGCACAGGAGGCTGCTCAGTAAAATAAGAGCCCATGGTGTTAGAGGCAAGGTACTAACATGGATAGAAGATTGGCTGTCTGGCAGGTGGCAGAGAGTGGGGATAAGGCGGTCCTTCTCAGGATGGCGGCCGGTGACTAGTGGAGTTCCGCAGGGGTCAGTGTTGGGACCACAACTTTTCACTTTATACATTAATGATCTCGAATAAGGAACTGAGGGCATCCTGGCTAAGTTTGCAGATGATACAAAGATAGGTGGAGGGACAGGTAGTATTGAGGAGGCGGGGAGGCTGCAGAAGGATTTGGACAGGTTAGGAGAATGGGCAAAGAAGTGGCAGATGGAATACAATGTGGGGAAGAGTGAGGTCATGCACTTTGGTAGGAAGAATAGAGGCATAGACTATTTTCTAAATGGGGAGAGAATTCAGAAATCTGGAGTGCAAAGGGACTTTGGAGTCCTAGTCCAGGATTCTCAAGGTTAACTTGCAGGCTGAGTCGGTAGTTAGGAAGGCAAATGCAATGTTGGCATTTATTTCGAGAGAACTAGAATATAAAATCAGGGATGTGCTGCTGAGGCATTATAAGGCTCTGGTCAGACCACATTTAGAATATTGTGAGCAATTTTGGGCCCCATACCTCAGGAAGGATGTTCTGGCCCTGGAGAGGGTCCAGAGGAAGTTCACGAGAACAATCCCAGGAATGAAAGGCTTAACATATGAGGAACGTTTGAGGACTCTGGGTCTATACTCGATGGAGTTTAGAAGGATGAGGGGGGATTTGATTGAAACTTACAGAATACTAAAAGGCCTGGATAGAGTGGACGTGGGGAAGATGTTTCCATTAGTAGGAGAGACTAGGACCCGAGGGCACAGCCTCAGAGTAAAGGGAAGACCTTTTAGAACAGAGATGAGGAGAAACTTCTTTAGCCAGAGAGTGGTGAATCTATGGAATTCATTGTCACAGAAGGCTGTGGAGGCCAGGTCATTGAGTGTATTTAAGACCGAGATAGATAGGTTCTTGATTGGTAAGGGGATCAAAGGTTACGGGGAGAAGGCGGGAGAATGGGGTTGAGAAACTTATTAGCCATGATTGAATGGCGGAGCAGACTCAATGGGCCGAATGGCCTAATTTCTGCTCTTATATCTTATGGTCTTATACTTCCTGTGTCTATTCCCCACCCTGCTATTAATGGGACTGAGGAATTTTTCACTCCGATCTTGTGTTAGTCTGTAATTATAATCCTCCTGCTAGTAGAGGTGCCACCCCTGGAGGTAACAACAGCTGAAACAAAGTTCCATAAGCAGTTTCCGTTCCAAGAGTGGACATTGGAATTTACAATGGAACTATATGGATAAGGACAGAAGATACAACTTTAAAATGGACTCTGAATGTATATCTGCGCATCCTTGCCCCAATGTCCCACGCCCTCTAACGTCAGTTCACTTGAAGTCTGCATTTGGTGTTGACTTGCCCCATATGCAATACCCACGAGTGATTGACTAAGATATTTATTCGGTAAACCTGAAGTTTTTAACCTTTAAAGGCACCTACAGTTAGTACATAACAAGTTCTACTTATATATTTGCAGTTGTGACTGGTAGCCACATTTCTTTTCCTCACCAATTCCAATATTGGTTCACACTCTGGTCCACCAGACATTTTCAGACAGTGACAACAGTCCTTGGTGAGTGATAGGCCACCTGGGACTCAGTCGCAGAATTGACATTCGGTTTACAAGTAAATGATTGCAATACCTCAAGTTTCACCCATCTCCCTTTGCTCACCCCCAAGATTTGGCTTCATCAACCATAGTTTCCAGGGAAAACTCAGTGCAAACTCACAGGAACACAAGAAACACGAACAGGAGTGGACCATACAGCCCTTCGGGCCTGCTCCACTGTTAAATACAATTATGGCTGATCTTTGACTTCAACTCCACTTTCCCACCCTCTCCCCATATCCCTTGATTCCCTGAGAGACCAAAAAAGCTGTCTATCCCAGCCTTAAATATACTCAACAACGATCGAGCATCCACAACCCTCTGAGCTAGAGAATTCCAATCATTCACAACCCTTCGAGTAAAGCAATTTCTCCTCAACTCAGTCCTAAACGATTGGCCCCTTAGACTGGCCCGTGTTTTAGATTCCCTGACCTGCGGAAACAATCTCTCATCATCTGTGCTATCAAGACCCTTCAGAATCTTGTATATTTCAATGAGATCGCCTCTCATTCTTCTAGACTACAGAGAATATGGGCCCAATTTACTCAGCCTTTCGTCATAGAACAAGCGCCTTATCTCAGGGATCAATCTAGTGAGCCTTCGCTGTACCACCTCCAATGCAACATATCCTTCCTTAAAAACAAAAAATTACTGCGGATGCTGGAAATCCAAAACAAAAACAGAATTACCTGGAAAAACTCAGCAGGTCTGGCAGCATCGGCGGAGAAGAAAAGAGTTGACGTTTCGAGTCCTCATGACCCTTCAACAGAACTAAGTAAAAATAGGAGAGGGGTGAAATATAAGCTGGTTTAATGTTGTGGGGGGCAGGGGGAGAGAAGTTGGGGTGGGGGTGGTTATAGGGACAAGCAAGCAGTGATAGGAGCAGATAATCAAAAGATGTCACAGATAAAGGAACAAAGAGGTGTTGATGGTGGTGATATTATCTAAGAGAATGTGCTAATTAAGATTGGATGGCAGGACACTCAAGGTACAGCTCTAGTGGGGGTGGGGTGGAAAGACTGACAGGGCATTACAGGTATAGATTTAAAAATAATGGAAATAGGTGGGAAAAGAAAAATCTATATAAATTATTGGAAAAAACAAAAGGGAGGGGGAAGAAACGGAGAGGGGGTGGGGATGGAAGAGGGAGTTCAAGATCTAAAGTTGTTGAATTCAATATTCAGTCCAGAAGGCTGTAAAGTGCCTAGTCGGAAGATGAGGTGCTGTTCCTCCAGTTTGCGTTGGGCTTCGCTGGAACAATGCAGCAAGCCAAGGACAGACATGTGGGCAAGAGAGCAGGGTGGAGTGTTGAAATGGCAAGCGACAGAGAGGTTTGGGTCTTTCTTGCGGACAGACCACAGGTGTTCTGCAAAGCGTTTGCCCAGTTTGCGTTTGGTCTCTCCAGTGTAGAGGAGACCGCATTGGGAGCAACGAATGCAGTAGACTAAGTTAGGGGAAATGCAAGTGAAATGCATTCCGCCAACTCCAGCATGATGCCACCACCAAACACATCTTCCCTTCACCCCCCCTGGCGGCATTCTGTAGGGATCGTTCCCTCCAGGACACCCTGGTCCACTCCTCCATCACCCCCTACTCCTCAACCCCCACCTATGGCACCTCCCCATGCCCACGCAGAAGATGCAACACCTGCCCCTTCACTTCCTCTCTCCTCACCGTCCAAGGGCCCAAACACTCCTTTCAAGTGAAGCAGCATTTCACTTGCATTTCCCCTAACTTAGTCTACTGCATTCGTTGCTCCCAATGCGGTCTCCTCTACATTGGAGAGACCAAACGTAAACTGGGCAACCGCTTTGCAGAACACCTGCAGTCTGTTTGCAAGAAAGACCCAAACCTCCCTGTCGCTTGCCATTTTAACACTCCACCCTGCTCTCTTGCCCACATGTCTGTCCTTGGCTTGCTGCATTGTTCCAGTGAAGCCCAACGCAAACTGGAGGAACAGCACCTCATCTTCCGACTAGGCACTTTACAGCCTTCCGGACTGAATATTGAATTCAACAACTTTAGATCTTAAACTCCCCCTCCCCCCATCCCCACCCCGTTTCCTCCCCCTCCCTTTTTTTTTCAATAATTTCTATAGATTTTTCTTTTCCCACCTATTTCCATTATTTTTAAATCTATAACTGTAATGCCCTGTCAGTCTTTCCACCCCACCCCCACTAGAGCTGTACCTTGAGTGTCCTGCCATCCATTCTTAATTAGCACATTCTCTTAGATAATATCACCACCTTCAACACCTCTTTGTTCCTTTATCTGTGACATCTTTTGATTATCTGCTCCTATCACTGCTTGCTTGTCCCTACAACCACCCCCCCACCCACTTCTCTCCCCCGGCCCCCCACCCCACCTTAAACCAGCTTATATTTCACCCCTCCCTCTCCTATTTTTACTTAGTTCTGTTGAAGGGTCATGAGGACTCGAAACGTCAACTCTTTTCTTCTCCGCCGATGCTGCCAGACCTGCTGAGTTTTTCCAGGTAATTCTGTTTTTGTTTTTATCGTTCCTTAAATATGGACATCAGAATTGCACACAGAATTGCAGTTGTGATCTCACTAAAGCCCTGTACAATTGTAGCAAGACTTCTTTATTCCTGTACTCCAATCCCCTTGCATTAAAGGCCAATATGCTATTTGCCTTCCTATTTGCTTGCTATACCTGCATCCGATTTTCCTTGTACGAGCACACCCAAGTCTCTTTGAACATCAACATTTTTAAGTTTCACACCTTTTCAAAAATATTCTGCTTTTCTATTCTTATAACCACAATGAATGACTTCACACTTCCCCACATTATACTCCATCTGTCATCTTGTTGCCCACTCACTTAATCTGTCTATGTCTCTTTGCAGTCTCTGTGTCCTCCTGACAGCTTGCATTCCCACCTTGCTTTGTATCAACAGCAAACTTAGATACATTACTCTCTGTCTCTTCATCTAAGTCATTAATGTAGACTGTAAATAGCTGAGGCACCAGTACTGATCCTTGCGGCACTCTGCTAGTCACAGTCTGCCAACTCAGTGATGTTTGTTTGAAAACCAAATTAAATCAGTCCTCCTGTCAGGCTTGCAAGCAGTAAATAGAAGGGGAAGGCGGCGGGGTGGAACCTAGAATCAAATCACAGATCAGTGAAGGAGATTATACTTTAACAAATGTCCAGGTGCTTCTCGTGGGTCCCCCTGGTGTGGAGCTGAGTCATGCCAAACCAGTTCAGACCATGGTTCAATCTCTTCGCCATGTTGAGTTCACTGCGCCCAGTCAAAGCAGTAGTTAGAGTGCTACAATTTGGCCTCAGCACCTTTGAGCTGGTGGAGGGGAATTAATCAGGGTACCCACTACTCGAAAGCATGTGATACTTGGCCATTGAGTGGGGACAGGATTGAGCGCAGCTGTGAAGCCCCCTCCTCCAACGTGGTCAGCAACTCACTGCCTGAAGAAAGGTCACTTGGCTGAGGTATTGTAGGGTGTCCTGCACTCGTGGAGCCTGTACCCTGGCAACAAGCAAATGTTTGTAGGACCCATACCCTTGTAGGGTGCACACCCACAGAATCTGTACCCCAACAAGAGTCAGCACCTTCAGGAGAGGGCATTGGGCTTAGTGTCATTGGCAAAGAGAATGATTTTGTAAGGGGGGCGCGGCGGGGCATTCCAATGTTTATTACATTACAGTAATGATTTACAGGCAACACATCAGGCACGGACTGAAAGAAGTTCATTGTGAAATGTCCTAGCAATGTTTATTTCTGAAGGCCTCATGATGGGCTGGCCAGAAGAGGGCCTTTGGATGAAAACATTGGCTAATTTTGTACTGCTGTTCCTGGCAGGGGTAATGGATTTTGCTGCAAGCTGACCTGCCACCTTATGAGCCAGCTGCTGTTCGACAAACAGGGATGATTGGAAGGCTAATAAACTGAACTCATCAATATTGAGTTATAAATATATCTCACACGGGAGTTTCATGTGTAACCTATTTCAGGATCAGCTATGACTCCCAGAGAGAAACAGGGAGTGAATTGGAAGGGAGAAACACACAGGCAGAGACAACAAGCAAGAGAGAGCAATTATGGAAAAGAGACTATTCGGCCCTTCCTGCCTCTGTCGACTCTTTCAAAGAACTGTCCAATTAGTTCCATTCCCCTGGCCCTTGTATGAGACACATGCCTACGAAAAGGGAGAGGCACAAAAATGACCTGTGATGCAAACCGATGTAAGAATTTTAAAGTAGATTTTTGCTGTTATCATTTGCCAATCCCCACCTGCTAACAGGTTCTCTCTCAAAACCCTTCCAAACCCACGACCACTACCATCTCGAAGGACAAGGGCAGCAGACACATGGGGAACACGACCACCTGGAAGTTCCCCTCCAAGTCACTCACCATCTTGACTTGGAAATATATCGGCCGTTCCTTCACTGTCGCTGGGTCAAAATCCTGGAACTCCCTCCCTAACAGCACTGTGGGTCTACCTACACCACATGGACTGCAGCGGTTCAAGAAGGCAGCTCACCACCACCTTCTCAAGGGGCAACTAGGGATGAGCAACAAATGCTGGCCCAGCCAGCGGTGTCCACATCCAGAGAATGAATTTTTTAAAAAATCCCACGTATCTGAAGTTGCAAATCCCAAAAGTAAAAAGTATGACTCCCCCTTTCGTCCCTCAGATAAGCCATCCCCTCTGGATGAGGTCACAAGTTTAATAGGCCACTCTGGCAGCTTGAATGATGGTAAGTTCAGGGAAACAATCCATCGGAGGGATCAGGGAGGAAGTTTTACTCTTAATATATTCCTGCATTGCAGAACAGTGACAACACTTCAAAAATCCCTTCATTGTGCCTTGTGAGGTTCTGAAAGGTGCCATATAAATGCCAGTCTTTCTTTGTGTCAGACACGGCTTGGTGGATAGCACCCTCACCCCTGAGTGAGAAGGTTATAGGTTCAAGTTCCATTCTAGAGGTTCGTGCATATAACCTAGGCTCACATTACCAGTACAGTACTGAGGGAATGCTGCACTGTCAGACGTGCTATCTTTCAGATGAGGCATTAAAACAAGGTCCCGTGTGATCACTCAGATGGATGCAAAAAAAATCTCATAGCGTTATTTCGAAGAACAAGGGAGTTAGGTTGGCAAACTGTAATTAGTGGGGTGCCACAGGGATTAGTGCTGGGGCCTCAGCTATTTACCATCTATATTTATGACTTGGATAAAGGGACCGACTGTATTGTAGCCAAATTTGCAGATGTTACGAAGATAGGTAGGAAGGGTAAGTTGTGAGGAGGATACAAAGAGTCTGCAAAGGGATAGGGAGAGGTTAAGTGAGTGGGCAAAAGATTGGCAGATGGAGTATAAGGTGGGAAAATGTGAACTTGTCGATTTTGGAAGGAAGAATAAAAAAGCAGTATACTTTTTAAATAGAGATGCTGCGGAATGCTGCAGTGCAGAAGGATCTGAATGTCCTTGAACATGAATCATAAAAGTAAGCATGCAGGTACGGTAAAGTAATTAGGAAGACAGAATTTTGTCATGCAAAGGAGACGGAGCATAAAAGTGGGGAAGTCTTGTCACAGCTGTACAGGACGTTGGTGAGACTGCAACTGGAGTACTGTGCACATTTTTGGGTCTCCTTACTTAAGGAGAGACATACTTGCACTGGAAGCAGTTCAGAGAAGGTTCACTAGGTTGATTCCTGGGATGAAGGGGTTGTCTTATGAGGAAAGGTTCAGCAGGTTGGGCCATTGGAGTGTAGAAAAGTGAGAGATGATCTTATTAACATATTTAAGATTCTGAGTGGCCTTGACAGGGTGAGTGCTGAGAGGATGTTTCCACTCGGGGGGAAGTCTAGAACTAGAGGGTCACAGTTTAAAGATAAGGGATCTCTCACTTAATGAAGGGGGAACTTCTTCTCTCAAAGCGTCATCACTCTATGGAATTCTCTTCCACAGAGAACAGTGGAGGCTGTGTCATTGAATATATTCAAGGCTGAGTTGGACAGATTTTTGATTGACAAAGGAGCCAAGGGTTATGGGGGACAGACATGAAAGTGCTGTTTAGGCCACAGTCAGGTCAGCCACGATCTTGTTGAATGGTGGAGTAGGCTCATTGGGCTGAATGGCCTGCTTCTGCTCCCATTTCTTATGTTATCCCCAGTACGCTAGACAGTATTGATCCCACATTAAATCATTATTTAAACAGATTATGTGGTCATTATCACATTGCTGGCTCTGGAGCTTGCTGTGCACAAGTTGGCAGCCATGTTTCCTACATTACAACAGTGACTACACTTCAAAAGGACTTCATTGGGTGTAAAGCGATTTGGGATGTTAGATGAAAGACAATATATAAAGTCTTTCCTTTTTATTCAACAACAAAATTGAATTTGCAGCTGACAACCAGCAGAGGGGGTTTCAGGACCGATTCACCTACAGGAACGTGTATTTGCATAACACCTTTAATCCACTAAAACGCCCCTAAGCCCTTCACTGTTAAGTGTTATTAAGCAAATTCTGACACTGAGACATATAAGGACAGGTGAGAAATAGCTTGGTCAAAACTAGACTTTGAGAAATGTTTTAAAAGGAGAGAGGGGTAGAGTGGCAGAGAGGTTCAGGGAGGGAATTTCAGAGCTTAGGGCCCAGGCAGCTGAAGGCACGGTTGCCAATGGTGGAGCCATTAAAATCAGGGTTGCAGAAGATACTATAATTGGAAAAAATAGTGGCGATCTTGCAGGGTTGGACATGACAGCAGTCATTGCATTTCAACAGGTATTTGTTCAGCGTAAAGCACTGCGTGAGATCTTTTGATTTTAAAGGATGTATATCAAAGCCAGTCTGGAGTTTCCTTACTAGTGGAGGCCCCGTGGCATTGCTCATCATTAGTCAGTGATATGGTTAAAATGATGTTCTGAAACTGATGCCAATGAGCAGCTCATTGTAAAATGTTATGTTTTGACTGACTATCGGGAGACGTGAAGCTAATTAGAAAGCAGACCATCTTCTAGAACCAAGAAAGAAAATGATTTGCACTGAAACCCCAAAATGCAGTGTAGTCACTTGCGCTGGTCTGGGCAAACCTGGTCACCAATTCATGCACAAAAAAAAGAGATAAAAGGAAGCAATTAAAGCGTTTTTGGTGGGTGTTGGTTGAGGGTTGAAAAAACGTCCAGCACACTAGGAGAAACTCTTTGTGGATTTTGTGCTTCCTACCCAATCACCCCATGTCCCATCCCCCTCCCCCCTCCACCCCCAGCTCCCAGCTACATAACCCTCTGACAGAGGCGAAAAGCAGAGACAATCCCAGGACCAAAATGGGAGAAAAAATGAACATTTCTGGAAGGTTCCTCTGCCTCGCGTGTTGAGAATCAGTCCAGGAGATCACGGAGACCTCAAGAGTACCACTTAATTTGTATTTATCTTCATCATACAGAAGGTAAGAAAAAAAAAGACATTGGAAATAGCAAGCCAGTCAGCAGCTGAAGGGTACGTTAAAGTCTCATCTAGCATCCTGCTTGGAAGGAAGACCCCATGTCTTTAGTTAAAATAAAAGGTCAATAAGGGACCAAGGTCCTATAATACAGGAGGCTACCAGAGCTGGAAGCATTAGCGCAAACGTAGCCTGTCAGGAGGGAGACCAGGGAGGCAAGAGAGAACATTTGCTTCCAATACGTGTTGAGTCTTTTTGATAATCCAATCAACGAGTTTGTTTCTATCCTGTATAATACCTTGGATTAACACTGGTTTGGTCAGTTTTTGATGTTAATTGCAGCACTAAAAAAAAAACATACATTTTTAAAAAAAACACAATTTTTCCCAACTGGTTCGATTGGTGGAGGAGTTTTTATTGTCCAGGCTTTTGATGAATTGTCCACATTGCCAAAACAAACTTCTGAGCCTAATCCATGACTCCACCCCAGCCTCCTGTCCACTTTCATACTCAGAGTGGGGAGGGGTCAGAAAGGCTGCCCAATCATACCTTTGCACAATTATGATAACATTTAAAAATACATTCACACACACTCACACAAAATACAATTGGCCCGAATACGTATCTCAGACACATGGGGAGTTGCTACACAGTCACAAAATGGAAATTTATAATGTACAAGGCACAAATGCACAGACAGGAAAACAGAAATACAACTGCATTTTAAAAAGCGCAAAACATGAAAGCACTGATCATTATTACGCCCTATGGTGAAGGATATATTGCCCCCTAGTGGTGTCAATGCACCAGCGCCTTAGGCCTAAACCTAGAAGCATCCAAAGCCTTTGGTCGACATGAAGTTTGTACTTTCGAGCCTCTAGGGCCACAAGAATCCCTGCTCCCCATAATTCCCAAGGAGCTCAAACTGTCGTTGTGAAGGCAAAAAAGAGAGAAAATCCAAGGACCAATACAAGGGGGAAAAACCTCCACGCTCCCCAAAATTGAAACAGCACAAATAAGCAATCATGAAAATCACAGAGCCTGAGATGCACTGTGGGTGTACCTACAGCATACAGACTGCATTGTTTCAAGGATGGCTGCTCACTGCCACCTCTTCAAGGGCAATTAGGAATGGGTAACAAATGCTGACCTTGCTAGTTACGCCAACATCCAATGAGGGTATAAAAAATGCTGCACCTCATGAGCCATGTTGTCAATATTTGATGACTGGATGGTGCCCTTTAGCCTTAGTTAGACACTCCTGCACTAGTCTATACACAGTTAGCAACTGTATGATATGATAAGTTTCAAATCGCTTTATAACCTTCTGGACTCAACAATGACTTCAACCATTTACAATCATAACCACTGCTCCCACTGTTTCAGATAGTAGCTATTAGTAATGGCTCTGCTGTTGCCATTTACACCTCCTCTAGACTCATCTTTTATTTACTTATCCCATTACCATCCATCTTCTGCCTTGCACCATCATGCCTTTTGTCATTTGATCTCGCCTGCCTGCCACACCATCACAAACCTTCCCTGGTGATCTTTCTTCCCCTTTCCCTGCGATGCTCAAAACCTGTTTTGCGCACTTTGGGTTCGCATAACGTGCAATGCGTGTCATCACTGAGGCAATTTCGTTGCCCTGATATGTTTAACATGCGATACTTTCAGCTGCATTGCTTGGTTCCCAAGATGTGTTCCCCACACGGTGATCCCACAACCTCAATAGCTCTTTCTTTTTATTCATTCATGGAATATGGGCATCTCTGGCAAGGCCAGCATTTATTTCCCAAGTCCTAATTGCCCTCGAGAGGATGTTGGTGAGCCGCCTTCTTGGATACAACTCAATAGCTCATTGGGCCATTTCAGAGGGCAAGTTAAAGAGTCAATCACATTTCTGTGGATCTGGAATCACATATCGGCCAGTGGGCAAGGACAGCAGATTTCCTTGCCGAGAGGGCATTTGTGAACTAGATGGGTCCCTACAACAATCTAGTAGTTTCATGGCCTCCATTATTAATGCTAGCTTTTTATTCCCGTTTTATTTAATTAAAGAATTTAAATTCCTCTGTTGGCGTGGGATTTGAACTCGGGACCCATATCATAATCCAGATCTCTGGATTACTACACCAGTAACATAACCACAATTTTACTGTGCACCTTAAAATGACCTTTTCAAAGACTTCTTGGAAGACTGTGTGCAATGGATACAAGGGGGGGGAATCCTGTTCTGTCTAGATAGGCTTAAAAGTTCTAATAGCAGCTCAAAACCTCAGAGTTAGCCTGTCACTGATGGTAAGGAACTACATGGCTGCAGTTGTAAGCACACTTTAAGTATAAACTGTCTATTATTCATGTTAGTAACATTGTACTAGTGTTATACAGCAACAGACCTGTAACCCCTGTACTGTACCCCAGTTTTATATAATGATAGACTTGTACCCCCCAGTCCTATATCCTAGTGTTATAGTTACAGACCTATACCCCAATGTTATATAGTGACTGAAATGTACAAGTACTGTACCCGTGTTAACAGTGGCAGACATGTATCCCAGTGTTACAATGACAAACCTGTACCCACCAGTGCTATATCCATGTTATACAGTGAAAGACCTGTCTCCACCTATACTGTACCCCAGTATTAAACAGCTCAATGTGCTCTCTCCAGAGACAACCCATATTTGAAATAACCCAACCTTAATGGGTTCACATTGTTGAGTTCCAGTGAGTGAATAAGTTAAATTGTCATTTTGTTTCATAAGGGAATTGGACAAATGCTGGAAAAGAGAAAATATTGCAAGGCCATGTGGAAAACTTGAGGGGCATGGGATTACTTGGATAATTGTTTCAAAGAGCTAGCAGAGACATTATGGGCCAAATGGCCTCCTTTCATGCTACATGATGTGGGATTGTCTCTGTGTTTTAATGAGTGGAATGGTTCTATAGAGACAGGTGTATGTCATCTAATGAGACTATGGCTGATCTCCGACATAACTCTGTAATCTTTGCCTGACATTCCTTAATACCTTTGGTTAAAAAACAATCACTTAGATTTAAAATTAACAATTTTTCTATCGATCAGTTGATGTTTGCAAAAATAGAATTTTAAATTTCTACCACACTGTGTGGAGGTGTGTTTCCTAACTTTACTCTTGAAAAGTCTGGCTCTAGTTTCTAGACAATGCCCCTCTCCCCAATCTAGTCCCAGACTCTTCATCGAGCCTATTTGTCCCCTTAATATCTTAAAAGCACATTGATCAATAATTATCTCTTCAACTTCTTAAATTCTACAAAGTACAACCCCAGTTTGTGCAATCGGTGCTCAGCTTAACCCTCGCAGTCCAGGTGTCATCCTGGTAAAACAGAAGCAAAATACCGCAATGCTGGAAACCTGAAATAAGAACAGGAAATGCTGAAAATACCCAGCTGGTCAGGCAGCACCTGTGGACAGAGAAACGGAGTTCCAGTTTCAGGTCTGTGACCTTTCATCAGTTCTGATGAAGAAGTCACATATCCGAAATGTCAAGTTTCTCTCTGGACAGCTGCCATCATTCTGGTAACCCTACTCTGCACTCCTGCTAGGGCCAATATATACCTCTAGCTTATGGTCTGGTGCCCAGAACTGCTCATAGCATCTCCAGATTTGGTCTAACCAAGGCTTCGTATAACTAGCGTAACTCCTCCCCCCTTGTATTCTAGTCCTTTAGATACAATAAAAGTCAGCATTCCTCTAGCCTTCTCGATTTTTGATTGGTCCATTTTTCAGCCAAAACCACAAATGGACAGCCTTGACTTAAAATTTTCTTTTGTGCTTCGAGACATTTACTTTTATAGGTCAAGAAAAAAAAAAATCCTCACATCTACAACATACGCATGCCAGTCTGCCCCATCGGCAGACGACTCACACACTTGCTCATGCTCTGCAATGTAATGTTTATTCCTTTAAATAGATCCCAATTTTCCTCCTTGCTGGTGCGTGCCAGTTCAAAGGAGAATTGGCTTAAAACGTTCGAAGCCTTTTCCCAGTCTCCTAAAACGTGCGGGAAATTCCCAGGATCCCAGGGAAACGGGATCAGCCAGTTGTAAAAACCGAAAGAAGCTCGAGCCCTAATGAAGCTCCGTGGCAAAGGGGCAGGGGGTGGTGGGGGGCGGAGAGCAGAGTGGGGAGAGGAAGGCGGCAACGTTAGTAAAAAAAAATGTTGTGTGTTGGGACGAGGGCGGAGAGAAAAAACAGGATCTTTCCCCCTCCCCCACCCCGCCACTGCAAAAAAGACAAAAAATAGAAAATTTTGAAAATTGGGCAAGTCAGCAACAGAAAGACGGGCCTCAGTACCAGAGACCGACAGACCTGAAACATGTGCTCCCTGCCTTTCAAGTGCTGACCAAATTCGGTGGAGACATTGTGGGGAGACTCGGCCCTGAATCTCAGGTCGCCAACTCTGCACGGACACATCTCATCACACGACTTGCTGCTGCCAATTCACCCCATCTGGTCAAGAGATTTTTTTTCCAATCTCCCAATATTTTTATAACTCAAGAACAAAAACTGTTCAAGGGAAAACGAAATTAATAAAAAGAACCCGCAATTCTTTTCGAAAACACCAGTAATGAACAGCTGGAATAGATTTCAGAGCAATTCCAAGTTTTCAAGTTTTATCATTTCTCCCTCCACCCTCCTTGCCCCATTTTGTTGTGTTTTTCTGCATCTTTCGTTGTCACTGCAATAATGATAATAGATCCTTAAAAGGAGGGCTTGCTCCAACTAAACTCCCAAGTTGACAATGTGATGTTAAAAGAACAATAAATACCCTCTGCCCAAAACCCCCCACCTCTCCCCTGACCCGAAGCCTGCGAGAATAAAAAGAACCTGCATTTATATAACACCTCTCACAGCCTCGGGATGTCCCAAGGTGTTTCACTGCCAATGGAGTACTTTTGAAGTATCATCACTGTTGTACTGTAGCAAATGTAGCAGCCAATTTATGCACAGCAAGCTCCCACAAACAACAGTGTGGTAAATGACCAGATCATCTGTTTTGAAGATGTTGCTTAAGGGATAAATAGTGGCCAGGGCACTGAGAAGAACTCCTTGGGCTTTTCTTTGAGGTAGTGACTTGGAGTCTTTTACATCCACTTGAGAGGGTAGACAGGGTCTGGGTTTAGAAAAGATGGGTACGAAAAGAATGACATCTCAAGCAGTATAGCACTTCTCTCAGGCCTGGCATTGGAGTGCGTCAGCCTAGACACGCTGCCCACAACGTGTCTGGAGTGGGACTTGAACCCATTCCTCCTGACTCAGAGTGGGAGCATGACCAACTCATGATGTTTAGCTGAACTGTTTCTATAGACAAAAGCAAAAAGCTAGACTGCCTGGTGACATCCACGCAGTGACTACCCATTCACCCACACAAAACAGTCCACTGGATTCCAAAATAGTCCAGTGTGTGACACTCCAAAAGATACCATAATAAGGTATTGTATAAATGCAAGTATTTGTTTCATTTCCCCCCCCACCCCCGCCCTGCTTTGACTTTGTCTTCCTTTTCTTCCTGCCCTCTCCTCCACAAAGAAAGTCCCTTACTAAAGGAAGAAGGGGGGATACAGACTGGTCATTCTGAGTATTAACTGTTCTCCCCACTTCCCCCTTTCTATGATAATTAAAGAGAAGCACAGACACTGGCAATACAAGGAAAAGCCCACCACAGTAAGCCACAGCACAGCTGTGACAACTCATGAGAGAGAGGGACTACCAGAGGCACCATAAAACCCAGAGACAAATGGCACTCCTGCTAAAGGCAGTGTCAAGATACAGTGGAACTACAAGCCACTTGTAATACACTGTTGGTTTCTTTTTTTTTTTGGAGACAAAAATCAAAACTGTCCAAAGATGTCAAAGCAGATGCTTTTGTCAGAATCCCCCGCAGTTGATCATGGAATTTTGGAATTCATAAACCACCAGACCTCAGGCACATTATGGATTTCTAGGCCAAAGGATAGGTAGGTGGCGTAGAGTGACAATGATGGGGAAAAAATAATGCTAGGTATTGTCGCTGACTTCTCAAAAGAAAACCGTATTCTCCCCAGTCACGCTCTTCAAATTTCCCCAAGTTCATGTGAGAGGAAGAGGGCTAGAAGCTGAAGAATTTTCCAATTTTCCAAGCAGGGGATTCTGAAGTAATTGTCCATATGTGGATGCTCTGATCCACACAGCTTAGGCCTCACATCACCGACTCCTTCTCCAGCGACCTGCTCCCAGTTTCCAAGGTCACCTTCGCGCCTTCCTTGATCAGCGGCGATCCTTCCTCTTCAGACTTTTCCGCGACCCCCGTTTCTGTTTTCACCTCTGTCAGCTCCTCCACCTGCAGCCTAGACTGCTGCTTGTCAGTGTAACACTGGAGGAGCCCGGCTCCGAAAGCGTCGCCTTCCACATTGAGGACCGTGCAGGTGCGATCCCTGCAACGAATCAAAAACATACAATCGCAAATGTCAGACGTGGCTAGATTGCGCAGGCTAGGCTCTTCTCAAACTATTAGACAATAGCAGACCTCTCCTGCCACTGGCACTGAGGAACCATTTCCATTGGACACCATCAATCCTCAGGGGACAATCAGGAGCGCTGGCCAACTATTTAACCCTAGCAGGCATCACAAAACGAGTACAAATGCTTGCTCAATGTTCGCTTTCCAGCCTAGCCGGGTGGGGATGCTGGGTGGGAATTCTGGCTGATCCACCATTTATTGCGGAATCAGCTGGTCTGTGCCACAGTGTGTCAGTTGAAAGGGGATGAGAGGGGGGGGGCTAGGACTCAGTGCCTCTGGGTCCAAGGCTCCTCCCTCCAGATTGCAAGCTTATAATACTGTATGAAGATGAGTGTAATTATTTATTTCAAATCATAATTTCTTGTTTGCTGACTGATGGTGCAGATGGAAAATACTGTGGCCACAAGAGCAGGTCAGAGACTGGGAATTCTGCAGTGAGTAATCCATCTCCTGACTCCCCAAAGCCTATCCACCTATCCACAAGACACAATTCAGGAGTGTGATGTAATACCTTCCACTTGCCTGGATGAGTGCAGCTCCAACAGCACTCAAGAAGCTCGATCCCATCCAGGATAAAGCTGCCCACTTGATTGGCACCCCATCCACCACCTTAAACATTCACTCCTTCCACCATCGGCGCACAATGGCAGCAGCGTATAGCATCTACGAGATGCACAGCAGCAACTTGTCAAAGCCTCCTACAACAGCACCTTCCAAACACATGACCTCTACCACATAGAAGGACAAGGGCAGCAGAAGCATGGGAACACCAGCACCTGCAGGTTCCTCTTTAAGCCACACAAAGTCTTGACTTGGAACTATATCGGCCGTTCCTTCACTGTCGCTGGGTCAAAATCCTGGATCTCCCTTCCTAACAGCACTGTGGGTGTACCTACACCACATGGACTGCAGCGGCTCAAGAAGGTGGCTCACCACCACTTTCTCAAAGGCAATAAATGCTGGCCTAGCCAGCGATGCCTGCATCATATGAATTTTTTTTTAAAAAAAAGACTACTTACACTAGCCAGTCGACAGCGAGGACCAGTGAGATCTCATGTGTGGGCAGCCCCACAGCCTCCAAGATGATAGCGAGTGTCAGCACACCTCCTGCAGGAATCCCTGCAGCACCAACGCTTGAGGCAGTGGCTGTTACTCTGTAAAACGATGATCAGCAAGATTAGAACGAGAGGACAGTGAACCAAGAGAACTGGGACCTTCAGTCCCAAACCAGATGCACATTTCCCTATCTGGATGTGTTGGGGTGTCGGTGAGCTGCCTTCTTCAATGTATTGGAAAGGCTTGCTAAGCCATTTTAGGGGGCAGTTTAAGAGTCTGGTGTGGGTCTAGAGTAATGTATGTGCCCTGGTTGTGTAAGGAAGGCTAGTCTCCATCCTATGGGACATTGGTGAACCAGTTGCATTTTATGACACTACAAAGGCTTCATGCTTCTGTACACTGATCTTTTTCTTCTGTTTCCTTTTGAATTCCCATCCCCACCCTAGTTCAAAAAAGGCCAATTGTAGAGGCAAAGATACAGGGTGCATGTATGGTATAAACACAGTGCATGTGAACACACCTATGGCACATGAGGAGAGAGCAGAGTGGGGCTGGGGTGTGATGCATATCATAGTTGAGCAGCCTGTCAGCACTCAATGTTGGACTTGGCATCAGAGGCAGATTGGCACCTCCGGAACTATACTCCAAAAAAGAGCCATTGCCTTCAATTGCCAACGGCTCACGATTGATGAGGTTGGCCCTTTTCGGTCCAGCTCCCAGTGGCTGGATGGCTGTAAGGCAGAGATCAAAATTGTGCAGAATCCTTCCTGTACAGACTGGAGAGGAGAGCAAGGGAGGTTTGTCATGGTTAAAAAATTACCATGGGAAATAATGTTACAGGCTGCAAGTATTGACATCTAGGGCTTGGCTGACTAATGTGAATGGTTGTGAGTCACTAAGTAAACATTTTTCAGCCCACGTTTTCAAAAGCACAAATTTGGATTTACTTATTTTTTGGTAAGTTTCTTTTCCATCTCTCTCTCTCTCTGTTCCTTCACTTCAATGGTGATACCACTTCAAAAGTACTTCATTGGCTGTAAGTACTTTTAGGCATTCTGAAATCATGAATAGTGCTATAGTAACGCAAGTTTTTCACTGCACTCATTGATGTCCTGTTTCTCTTTAACCATTTACACCCCCGTCTCCTCACTGCCTCAACAGCAACTTGCATTTATACAGCACCCTTAACATAGCCTAACACGCTTTACAGGAGTGTTATCAAACAAAATTTGATACTGAGTCTCAAAGCAAGGGTATATTGGGACATTGATCAAAAGCTTGGTCAAAGAGAAGGTTTTAAGGAGTGTTTTAAAATGTGGAGAGAGAGGTAAAGGGGTTTAGGGAAGGAATTCCAGAGCTTAGGGCCCAGGCAGCTGAAGGCAGAGACACAATGGTGGTACAATTAAAATCGGGGATATGCAAAAGGCTGAAATGGAGGAATGCAGAGACCTCAGCAATGTTTGTTAAAGGTGCTGTATGAATGCAAGTTGTTGTTGTTGAGGCAGTAAAGGAGAGGTATATATACGATGGTTTGAGAGGAACAGGACAACAGTGTAGGCAATGTTCCCCCTAAACTGTGCAGCCACACGCAAAAAAAGGGTCCACACACACAAAAAACAAATTGACTGTGCATTACAAAAACAAATTAGAGAATGCTTTGGTTGCAGGGCTAGAGGGGGTTATAGAGATAGGGAGGAGTGAAGCCCAAGGAGAGATTGGAAAACCCAAGGATGAGAATTTTAAAATTGACACAATGCCAGACCAGGAGCTAAATCAGAGAGCACAGGGTGGATAGGTGAAGGGGATGGTGCGAATTAGGATCTAGGCAGGTGATGGGTGAACAGGACAGGGGTAGCAGAGTTTTAGATGAGTTCAAATTTTTGGAACATGGGTAGCCATCCAGGAGAGCATTGGAATGGTCAAGTCTAGGGGTAACAAAGGCATGGATGAGGGTTTCAGCAGCAGATGAGCTGAGGCAGGGATGGAGATGGGAGATGTCACAAAGGTGGAATTAAGGGGTCTTGGTAATGGAATGGATAGCTGATCAGAAGGTCAGCTCCATGCACCATTCCCTACTCTAATCAATTCTTCCCCAGGACCTATCGGTCTGGGACTCCTCTCTCCCCTGGCCTCCCCTTCTGAATTACCTTTACTTGGCATTATCCAATCATTGTATCGCAGCCTATTAGGCCTGATGAAACCCTGCAATGTGACAGTTCTCCAGCCCCAGGATTGAACCCTTTATCCTGTGCAGGGTCAGAAGTGGATCCCATTCCTTTCCCCCCCTAATGTAGTCTAATCCAGCTCCGAGCTGTGGGAGCGCTCTCGCCTCCGAGTCATAAGGTTCCAGGTTCAAGACCCACTCCAGGACTTGAGCCCAAAAATCAAGGCTGATAGTGCAGCATACTCTTAAGCGCTGCACTGGACTGTCAGAGGTGCCAACCTTTAGCTGAGACGTTAAACCAAGGCCCCATCTAAAAAAAGTCCATGGCACTATTTTGAGGAGGAGCAGGGGGGCGTTTGGTGTGCGCAAAATTGGCTGCCACGTTTCATACATTATAACAGTGACTATACTTCGATAAGTACTTCATTGGCTTAAAGTGCTTTGAGACATACCGTGGTCATAAAAAAAGAGCTATATAAAAGTGCAAATCTTTCTTTTTCAACCTCAGCATGTTATCCGCTTGTGTGTGTGTAGCTTACGATTCTCCACTTACAAATACCAAAAACTTTTGCCCCTCTCTCCTGTCCTCATTGTGTTGAAATAATGGCACAGAGACAATCCCCTTTTCTCCTCCAGGACCATGTGCCATTCCCCCATGTATCACCCCTGCATCTCACCACCGTCCCCCCCCCCCCGCCAACCCCACAATAATTCACTTCATTTCAGCCCCAATTCCAACCTCAGGGATGCCCCACACAGTGGGTCTTAGCCCTGGATCAGTTCAGCCACCAGATCCTCCTCCTCTGTCGCGGTTTGGTGTGAGATTTTCTGCTACATCACTTAATATCTCCCTGCTTTAGAATCATACAGCACAAAATGCAATTCGGCCCCTCGTGCCTGTGCTGGCCCTTTGAAAGGGCTACCAATTAATCCTGTTCCAATGCTCTTTCCCTCAAACCCCCGGAAATTTTGCTTTTCAAGTACTTATCCAATTCCCTTTTGAATGCTACTAATGAATCGGCCCTTTCAGGCAGTGCATTGCAAATCAAGCGAACAATACTCACAGTATCGTGATGATCTGAACAAAGTTGAGTGAGATATTGTTGAGCTGGGCGATGAACACAGCAGCGACACACTGGAAGAGGGCGGCACCATCCATGTTAACCGTTGCACCAATGGGCAGAATGAAGCGGCTGATTTGCTTACTGACACCGTTATTTTCCTCCACACACTTCATCATGAGGGGCAGTGTGGCAGAACTGAGGGAGAGTGAGAGAGAGAGAGAGAGAGAACGAGACAGGGAGGGAAGGGGTGAAAGAGACAAAGTTTCATTAAAAATAAGAACATCAGGAGGATCAAATCCAATCTTAGCTCAGCACAATGTCAGTCTGGCTCAGTGTGTGGAATTCTGGAGTCAGAAGGTTGTGGGGTTCAAGTCCACCCCATAGGCTCGAGAACATAATCCTGGCTGACACTTCCACTGCAGTACTGAGGAGGTGCGGTCTTGCAGGTGAGATGCTAAACCAACACCCAGCCTATTCCCTCAAGTAGATGCAAGAAAGCCCCGGCACTATTCAAAAGAGCAGCGCCCAATTTAATTATCCCTCAACCAACACCATGAATAAACACAGATTATCTGGCCACTATCACATTGCTGTTTGCAGGCATTTGCGAATTGGCTGCCGCGTTTCCTATATTGTAACAGTGATTGTACATCAAACAAATACCGCCGACTGCATAGCGCTTTAGGGCATCCTTAAACCCGGGGAAAAAAAGAAAACAAATAATGTTGCTCTCGCTCCACCTGGTTCTCCAACCTACCTGGATGCAGTTCCGAAGGCAGTGGCCAGAGCTGTGAAGATGCCCCACAAGAATCTGTAAGGATTTTTACGAGTAAAGATAAAGTAGATGAGGGGTAGGAGGATTAACCCGTGAATGAAGTGCCCCACAATGCAGCAGCAGATGTACTTCCCGAGACTGGTGAAGAGCAGAAGGACGTTTTCCATCTCCAGAATCTTCCCGGCAACCAGGAACATGATACCGACAGGTGCGTACCTGACAAGGAAAGAGCATCACGTTACTGAGAGCACTACTGGGGGTGGACCTGTGCTCGAAATTGCCTCAGAGCCTGGCCTGTAAGCCAATGTATTATTTGCGTTCTCTTAATGTATTAATTACTTTTTAACCATGTAAATATTTCTTTATTCCTTTCATATTCATGAATGTGGAGTGTAACCCATCTCCTGGTGGTAACATGGAACATCGAGATGAGAGAAGAACCCAGACTGAAGATATCTGAAGAACTGTACTGAACCGCACTGTGGGCTCAAAATACAATGCACGATGGTTAATTTAGTCAAGGCAGAACCTTATCAGAATTAGCAAGGTCTGCAAAACGAATTTAACTGTGCAGGAGAACTGGCCTCGAACTGTGAGAAAGATAGACCCCTTTTGTGCTCGTTAGAGGTAGTAAAGACGTCTGTCTATACCAGCCTGGGGATTGATAACAGTCTAAGAGATAACACGGCGGAGTCAGGCTGGCTCTATTCCTTCAAGCATGGCCTTGTGAGAGGCCCAAGACATAAGAACAAGGGAAAAGACATTGATATAATTTAAAATCAATTAAATGGGCTTAATACAGGTTATTACCTTATATGGCACAGGCCATAGTAAAGAAAAGGTATAAAGAGTCCACCCACATCTTTGCTGCAGTGGGTTAGAGTGATTTTAGTCAGTCACTCGGAAGTCACACACAGAGAATTTGTCAGCGAATTGACCACCAAGACAGACTCTGACTCGCAGCCAAGCTAAGCAACTGGTATTATTGTGAATATGTACTATTGCTTGGTGGTTTAATAAAGGTATATCACCTTTGGTAGAACCTGCTGTTGATATCCAGAGTAGAGACAAGAGCCCTTAGACCAAGAAGAGGGTGTTGCAGACCCATCTTTTTGAATTCTAACATTGCACTACTTGTTGGGTAACCCTTATCGTTCTAATGGCAGAGGCGAGAGAGCATTACATGGCTGTTGATTAACCACTATTGTTTCAAATCATTGATCTTAAGACTGATCGAAGTGCCATAGCAATAAGAAAAATGGTCAGTTAAAAAGGCACTAAAATTATTAATAATAAATAGTCCTGAAAAATAATTGACAAGAGCGGTCATTAATCTGTTACTCATGCAATGCCTTAATGTATACATTCAAGCCCATCATCATTCAGTTTTTATTGTCCAAAACTATGGGCCATAAAGAAGATGGTCACCAATAATTCCAATGAGGAATTCAGAACAACTTCTTTACCCAGAGAGAGTAGTGAGAATGTGGAACTTGCTACCACAGGGAGTAGATGAGGCGAATCAAATAGATGCATTTAAAAAGTCAGAGGAACGAAGGTTCTGATGATAGAGTGGGATGGACTAAGGTAGGAGAAGGCTCAGGTGGAGAATAATATTGGCACAGATTTCTTGATCAGAATGGCCTGTTTCTGTGCTGCAAATTCCATGCAAGACAAGACACACCCTTATTTAAACGTATTAGCAAACAGACATCACCAGCCACCATGTCTCATTCTTGACCTTTCGAGCTCAAATCTTATCTCCAAAATTATTGGCCTGGCTCTCCTCACATGGCTGCATTGTTCTGAAGTTCCCTCAGCTACATTTTCTTTCTATCTTTGCTCTTCCTGAACTATGACTTCGCTTGGGTGCGTCACTGTTATCGAAGATAGGCTCTATGAGCAGAACATTAAACCGCTTCTGACCTGCATGTGTCATTTAGCCACAACTTCCGTAAATATTCTTACACTAGTCCCTGATTTTATTTAATCTTCAAATTGAGTTTTTCAATTTGAAAGGGCAAGGATTAGTGCCGGCTTCAATCTAGCAAGCTAAAGCTTGCCAGTTCAAATCCCACCACAATAAGATATTTGAGGGCAAATTAAATAAGTCTTAATTCATGGACAGGCACCAGAAAATAATGACCATGAAAAACCACCAGATTGGTATAAAAACCCAACTGGTTCACTAAAACCCTTTAGCGTCAGGAACCTGCAACTCTTCCGCAGTCTGGGCCTACACATGACTCCATCCTGTGTTAATTGATGGACTCCCAATGGATTCTAGTTACCTAACTAGGTGCTCAGTTGTACAATCACTACAAATATAGGATGCACACCCACTAATACCTTCTCATGAAAACTACAGATGGACAAAAACAGTCTTTCCAGTGATGTCAGTAGCCAGAGAACACATTTTAAACAAAATATTGACCTATGGTCTCATGGGGAAAGATCACACTGTTCAAAACAAAAAAATAGCTGAATTGCTGACAAATATTATACCGAGTTCTTCCCGTCTTGTCAAAATTTTATTAAGGCTTGCTATTGGTTAACTTGGATGAGACACAAGTATTTGAAAGTCCAAGGTTTAGCAAAGAGTAGGCGGTGGATTTGATGGAAGACTGAACAACACATTCTGGGGGTGGAGTGCTCACAAAGATCAATTCAATTGGTTGGCACAGAGCTCCGAGGGCCTTTCCATTCCTTACCAAATTTGTTTACAATCAGACTAAAAGCACTGGCAAGGCTCTGTGGAATGGAACCATCAGGATGGTTGTAGGATAAAACTTCTGTGCGTCACCAAGTGAATTGATCACAAACATTCAAAAGGAGAATATGCTGAAGATTTTTGAGGAGTAAAATTCAGAATCATGACTCTGTTGACAGGTAAACAGATCTGAACATCACTCCCTCCATCCCTGAATAATAGCCATATGTTTTATATTCCGGAAAGCTAGTTGGTGAAGCATAGTACTGGAGCCAATCTCCACTCAGTCGCATATTTATTTACAGTTAAACATTACAAACTTACACCTCTGAACTCAATCACACCACAAATTCGATAAGCATCTTTTTATGTGCTCAAGTGAAACCCCAGTTAATGCCCAACACCTGCATACACAGTTAATAATGTGGGAAAAGTGCTGGCATCCAATGGTACACTAAGGGCTGCATCTTTCGGTCGGCAAGCAGGAAGTGAGGCCCACTCGCTGACACGTAAAATGATGTCGGGCATGTGTCCCAACGTCACCCCGCATCATTTAGATTTTCAGTTCGGAGGGGGGGTGCACAGCCGAATCAGCTGCGCACCCGCCAAACTGTCAACAGCCACTTAAGGCCTTTGAAAAACTAATTAAGCCAATTAATGGACCTGCCCGTCCAACCTTAAGGTTGGCGGGCAGGCCGGGAGTCCGGGGGGGGGTTTCTGAAAAATCGTGAAACCTCATCCACAGGCGGGATGAGGTTTCATGAGGGATTTAAAAATTTCAGAATATTTTAAAATAAAAGTTATGGACATGTCCCAACTTATGCGACAGTGTCACATGAGGGGACATGTCAGTAAAATTTTTTCTATTCTTTAAACTGCTTTTCACATTTGAGCCGATCTCCTTGAGGCAAAGTGCTGCCTCAGGGAGATCGGCTCAAATGTGAAAGGCAGTTTAAAGTATAGAAAAACTTTTACTGACATGTCCCCTCATGTGACACTGTGGCAGCACTTTGCCTCAGAGATCTGTGCGCTCTTTCACGCACATGCCGGCTCAGGGAATCCACCCCCCCCCCGGAAAGGGAGCGCACAACGCTTCCGAGCGGACATCATGCTGGGTGGGCCTTAATTGGCCTGTCCACGTAAAATGGCGGCATGCCCCCAATTGGGGGCGCCGATCAGGAACCCGCCCGCCTGCGCCCGCTCCCACACATCCCCCCCAACGGGGGGAGGGGGGGGATGTTGAACATAAGAAATAGGAGCAGGAATAGGCCATTCGGCCCCTCAAGCCTGCCCCACCATTCAATAAGATCATGGCCTCAACTCCTCTTTCATGCCAACTCCTCATAGCCCTCAACTCCCCGACATTTCAAAAATCTATCTACCTCTTTTAATACTTTCAGTGACCTAGCCTCCACAACTCTCTGGGGTAGAGAATTCCAGATATTCACTACCTTCTGAGAGAAGAAATTCCTTCACATCTCAGTTTTAAATGAGTGCCCCCTTATTCTGTAACTACGTCCCCTAGTTCGAGATTCCCCCACTAGTGGAAACATCTCAACATTTGCCCTGTCAAGCCCCCTCAGAATCTTGTACATTTCAATAAGATCATCCCTCAATCTTCTACCCCTTCATCGCAGGAATCAGCCTAGTGACTCTCTTTTGAACTGCCTCCAATGCCAGTATGTCCTTCCTTAAATACAGGGACCAAAACTGTACACAGTACTCCAGGTGCAGCCTCACTCAACACCCTGTACAGTTGTATCAAGATTTCTCTATTTTTAAACCCTGACTGCCTAGCAATACAGACCAAAATTCCATTTGCCTTCTTAATTACTTGCTGCACCTGCCTGCTAACTTTTTGTGTTTCATGCACAAGAATACCCAGATCCCTCTGTGCTGCACTTTTTATTTGGAGTCTCTCTCCACTTAAATAATAGTCTGCCTTTTGATTCTTCCTACCAAAGCGCATGACCTCACCCTTTCCTACATTAAACTCCAAGGGGCTGTAATACCATGCCCATGTGTCTGTGCCAGACAGGAAATGTTGGTAGTCTAGCACAGTGGAAAACGTTGAAAGGATTGAGCTAGTTCTCTCTGTCACCAACACACACACACACAAGGCTTGCCAGTCCATGGAAGCACAGCTGTGTTGTGACAACTACACAGCCCAAGGAAGTTAGATTTGAATCCCACAGCACTGTGGTACATAAGCACTCGATAAAACCAAGAGGACGGTGTGACCCACTTACCACATGATCCACGAGACCAGGACCATGGTGGCCTCATTGAAGGAGCTGAAGAAACGGATCAGGTTGTCCCCCTCCGGCCCGAGCTTCCGCAGAGCGATTCCAAAGACAATGGCGAAGACAACCAGCCCCAGGATGTTCATACCATCCACATTGCTTCCTACAGGAATCTGGAGCAAAACGGAGACCATGAAAAGAAGATTAGAATTTACAGCTTGGGACTTCTCCTCAACTTTGAAGGTGAGAGAAATTGGGAAACATTAGATGCAAGGAGACTCTTTTCTCAGAGAACAGAGGAACTCTGAGATAGGCTGCCATTGCGTGCAGTGGGGACATCGATGCCGAATTTCTTCAAGCAGGAACGGAATCTGTTTCTGCCAGGGGTGCAGATCATCTTACAAAATAAAGAGTGTAGGCGTGTGGAATTATCAGGGGCAGAATGATTTCCTGAACCAGTATCGATGGGCTTTTTTTTTAAATGGTTCAGTTGCCCCTCCCAGGAGATCACATGGTCTTTGGTGTGGTGAAAAATCTGTGCACTGTGAAGCACAGGTTATCACAATTGTGAGAGATAGACTGAAGGGCACACGATCTTTTTCTGTCAGTGACCGTCCACACATCCCTAATCCAGGCTGACACTTCAACGTAGTACCAAGGGAGTGCTGCATGTCAGAGGTGCAGTTTCTCAGACAAGATGTTAAACCCAGGCCTTTCTGGTGGATGTCAAGTATCCCATGGATCTATTTACAGCACAGAAGCAAGCCGTTCAGCCCAACAGGTCCATTCTGGTGAAGAGAGAAGATATTCTTGTATCTCAGCCAACATTTCCCTCAATCAACGGTAGCAAATGAGTTGGCCATATGCCACATTGCTCTTTGTGGGATCTTGCTGTGTGTAAAATAGCTGCCATGTTTATCCACATACTAACAGGGACTGTACAATCTCTTAAAAGTAATTCACGGTGAATTAGGTGTGATGGGCGCTATATGAACGCAAGTGCTTTTATAAGCGTACATAGACTCAGAATGGACCAGTTTTATTTGCCCTGTCTGTTGCACTCACTTTTATTTCTTCTTCAATGGTCTCGTTGATATTTCCAAACTGGTCAGTGATGTTCTTCGGGATTTTGATGACCTTGTAACTTGTAGCATACTGGGGAGAAAATACAGAACATTCATGAGTCTCCAAAAGAAAACACATCAACGATACAATAACTTTCATCAAAAGGCCGACCTCTTCAAGAAAAAAAGAATTCTATCCAATGATGTTGTGGATTTATTCAGTGTAGACAGTGTGAAGAAACAGCATTTCTCTGATCTCCACACTCTCTCATCAAAGCCCATCTCTCTCATTCACTAACCCTTCGATCTAAGCCCTAACTATCCCATTGACAACGGTCCCTCTGGTACTCCAACTCTCTCAAGCCCTCACTCCCATTTGAAAGTTATAATATTCTGAATGGGCTTGACAGGATAAACACAGCAGTTGTTTGCCCTGGCTGGGGAATCTAGAAGACGGGGGCACAGTCTCAGGATAAGGGGCCGTTCATTTAGGACTGAGATGATGATGAGGGGAAATATCTTCACTCTAAAAGATTGTGAATTTTGAAATTCTCTACCCCAGAGGGTTGTGGATGCTTCACTGTTGAATGAATTTAAGGCCGAGAGAGACAGACTTTTGGTCTCTCGGGGAATCAAGGGACATGGAGACGGGCGGGAAAGTGAAGTTGAGGCCAAAGGTCAGCCAGGATTATATAGTATAGTGCAGCAGGCTCGAGGGGTCGTGTAACCTACTCCTGCTCTTATTTGTTATGTTCTTACGTCCATCTCTGCCATTCCTTAACATTCCTTTTTCCATTCTCAGGCTATGGACATCACTGGCAAAAGCAGCATTTATCAGTCATTCCTGGTCACTGTGTGAAGGTGGTGAGGGGCCGTCTTCTTGAACCGCTGGTAGGTAGCAAATTTAATAGTACTGAGTACCCTAATAACTCATTTCATAGAGGAGTTAAGAGTCAACCACAGTGGTGTGGGACTGGAGTCACTTACCCAGACTGGGTAAGAATGACAGCTTTCCTTCCCTAAAAGATATTAGTGAACTAGATGAGTTTTTACGACAATCCTATAGTTTCGTGGTCACTTTTACCAGGTTTTTATAAGAAATATAATTTTCAAATTCTGAACTAAATTCTCAAACTGCTTCTAGTCTGGTAACACAATTACCCTTTCAGCTAAAATGCTCCTTCCTCTGTTTCGAAATTCCAGTTTCGACAATGTGCACAGTATTCAGAGAATTCCAAATAATCTATCATGAAATAATTATCAGCCTCAATTTCTCCAAACGGAGTGAAACTTAACTCACCGACTCAAAAGCTGCTGACACAAGGTTAGATGGGAAGATATTCCTGAAAGAAATAAAAAAGAGCATAAAAGATTTTCTTCAGAAGGTCCCGAACTATCTACACCACCTAAGTTATGTGCCGCTCAGCCCCAACAGCTATAGGCAGTGGATAGCACCCTCACCTTCAAGCCTCGCCCCTGTACCGAAACATAATTTACACTGACATGCCAGTGAGGTACTGAGGGAGTGCTACACTGTCAGAGGTACCACCTTTTGGCAAAAGTGCTGAATCGAGGCACCGGCTTATGCTCTATTCCAGAATGCCGGTTGACGAGGGAGCCAATCTTTCCTTAGGTCCTACATTTATTTACGGAGTGAAACATTACAAGCATATACCTCCTAACTCAACCACACCTCAGTTTCAATAAGTGTCTCTTCATACTCTTTTGTGTAAGTCTTTCTTTACACTCTTTTGAGTGTACCAATAAAATAAAACAGAACTAACAAATTAGCTAATGAAAAAAATTGACAGCCCCTTAAAAGGGGCAATGAAAGAAAACTTTAAAGGAAACTTAAATAAGTAAATTAAAATGTTTCTGAGGCTGATGAAGCACTCCAGCCCCTGCATTGCCCACCGGTCACGGAGGGCCTCCAGCGAAGCAGTGGACACCATGTGTTCCCTTTCTGGGGACATCCAGACACAAATGTAGCCGCGCAGGAGGGGCAGACAATCAGGCCAGCAATCTCCTCAAGCACCTACTGCCTGGACCTATTAATAGCCACTTTAGCCTGCCCCTGGGTCTGACAATGAGGAGGTCCTCCAACTTGCCCAACCCCTCCCATACCAGGTGACCAAAGATCAGGAGCGTGGGGCTGAAGTACAACCAGAATTTGAGGAGCAGCCCCTTCAAATAATCAAAAAGGAGCTGCAACCTCACATAATCTATACACATTTGGCACACGGACTCCGAGGCAAGTGTCTCTTTACACTCTTCAACAAGACCAAATAAACAAAAGGTCAAATTAACAAATCAAATTCAGGTCCCTTAAAGGGGCACTGTAACCGAAAACTAAATCTTAAAGGAAACTTAAGAAATCAAAATGAAATGTCCCAAATTATTTGAACTTACATTACACCAGCTGCCGTGGTGGGATTTGAACCCATGTCCCATTAGCCTGTGCCTCTGGATCAGTAGTCCAGTGACATTACCACTATGCCACCATCTGCCCAGTAAATTTGAGCTTTGATATGTTCAACTAAACGTATTTGCTAAAGTGTAAAGTAAACCAACTGAAACTTTGGCAGTGGTGGGATTGAAACCAACACCTCTGCGATGGTGGGTACCTGAATCCAGCACCTTACACCACTCAGCCACGCTAGCTCACAAGTGTCTCTTTATATATGCTCAAGTGAAACTCCAATTAATGCCTGCCACCTACATATGATTAGACACAACTGATATATAATTAATATTCCAGGTATAAAACAATCCATTGTGATTCTCCCAGTGTTCTGGCCAATATACATCCCTCAACCAGTACCATACAAAAAAAGAGATTATCTGATCATTATCACACTGCTGTTTGTAGGAGCTTGCTGTCTGCAAATTGGCTGCCACGTTTCCAACATTGCAACAGTGACTACACTTCAAAAAATTCTTCATTGGCTGTAAAGCGCTTTGGGATGTCCCAAGGTTATGTAAATGAAAGTCTTTCCTCTGCAAAGCCAAAAAAAGGTTAAAATTTAAACATTCCCTGTCGGATTGTCAAGCACTATTAATGGTGAGAAACAGGTGAGCGAATCTATGGACACAAAAAGTGAAGATATACTGCCAGATGCAGTAAAGGACTCCCATATATGAACAAAAGAGGGGGGGGTGGTTGGTGGGAGAACTAAAATGAAATAATGAAAAAAAACACAAAAACCAAGAACTAAAAAGCAGAAGGTTACCCTAGCAACAGACAGAAGTAATAAATGAGGAAGAAGCCAAAGAGCAAAGCTGTGCGATATCCCCGCATATACAAAATAAAAGCTTTGCGTGCGTCAAATGCCACATTGTTGGAATCTTTGAAGATAGAGGGAAAGAAAAGTCAGTCTTCCACTGCTGTTTCCACCCCCCACAACTCCCGAGAAGAGCCAAAGGCTCACAAGCACCCGCCAACCTACAGAGAAACAATTACCCTCTAGCTGACCCTAATCTTCCATCCACCCCTCCCAAAGTTGACTTGAAGCCACTTTTTTGACCATCTCCCCTAACTTTTCTATTATATCGCTGAAGAGAGACATGTTTCTGAAGCTTTTCGTCTTGCATTCATCTGGACAAACATAAGAAACCAAACTTCAAACAATCATACAAAACTTGTCATTCTTGCATTTGTCCTGATGAGTGCAGGGTGAAAAGCTTCAGCAACATGTCTCCATTTTCTGCAATATTAAGGTTCTTCTGTTATAATGTGGTTACAATTTCACCTCTTTGAACATCCGAACAGGCTTTATTTTTGGTTGGTGGGAGGGGTTTGGGGATGCGTAGGTTAAGAGGGAAGGAAACAGCAAAAACTCCTGCTCCTGATTGGGAGTCCATTGGCGAGCGTGCATGTGTATACACAGATATCAGCAGAGAACACTGCTAAGTTTACTGGCAGAATAACCCATCTTTGCCCACACATGGTCCTCTGGAACTGCACCTAGGCAGAGACCATGTTTTTAAAACTGGGACAATGGGTGGAAGTGGACCAATGATAACAACTTGCATTTGCATAGTACCTTTAACACAGTAAAACATCCCAAGGTGCTACATAGGAGTGTAACAAAACAGAATTTGACACTGAGCCACACAAGGAGATATTAGGATTGTGGACCAGAGGCTTGGTCAAAGAGGTAGGTTTGAAGGAGCATCTTAAAGGTAAGTGAGAGGGGTGGGTAGAGTGGTTTAGGAACAGAATTCCAGAGCTTTGGGCCCAGGCAGCTGAAGACACAGCCATAATGGTGGAGCAATTAAAACTGGAGATACACAGAAGAACAGGGGAGAGGCCATGGAGGGATTTGAGAGAAACAGAGCCAAGGGGTTCTGAAAAACCAGTAAAGGAGAGAGGGGGGGTGCAAGAGAGGGGGAGAGAAAGAGAGGTGTGAGTGAGAGTGTGAGAGAGAGAGAGAGCGAGAGAGAGAGCGAGAGAGAGTGAGAGTGAGAGAGAGAGAAAGGTGAGAGAGAGGTGTGAGAGTGAGCAAGGTGTGAGAGCGAGAGAGAGAGAGAGAGGTGTGTGTGTGTGTGAGAGAGGTATGTGTGTGAGAGAGAGAGAGAGAGAGGTGTGTGTGTGTGTGTGAGAGAGAGGTATGTGTGTGAGAGAGAGAGAGAGGTGTGTGTGTGTGTGAGAGAGGTATGTGTGTGAGAGAGAGAGAGAGAGAGGTGTGTGTGTGTGTGTGTGTGTGTGAGAGAGGTATTTGTGTGAGAGAGAGAGAGAGAGGTGTGTGTGTGTGTGTGTGAGAAAGGTGTGTGTGTGAGAGAGAGAGAGAGGTGTGTGTGTGTGAGAGAGGTGTGTGTGTGTGAGAGAGGTGTGTGTGTGTGAGAGAGAGCGAGAGAGAGAGGTGTGTGTGGGAGAGAAAGTGAATAAGTGGCAGAGTAGGTGAGACACCAGGATTTTTATCACAAAAAACTGTCAACGTGTAGGCTGCACAGAGTTTTGCATCGTTGTTGCTGAACTCTGGGAAGTTCTTTTTACAAACACTGCAACAGTTAAAATGCTTTACTCCAGTGTGAGGAAATCAATTATTAAAAGGTAGTGATCCACCCCCATACCTAACTTTGTCAACAATGCATCAGAATGTGTATTTACTTCCTGAATAAAGCACCAACTCATTGCTCAGATATGCTGTCTTTAACACGAGAGAATGACATGAGAAGCAGCCCATTCACTTCCAAACAAATCTGGATCATCATGACCTCGCCCCTTGATCTGATCTTCGGAGTGAGGTGATTAACTGCTGGGAGAGCTGCCAAGGGGGAAATGGAACCCTGCAAGATTGCTCCCATTGTGGAATATAACAGGTGGCAGATTGACGTGGGCGATGCTTTTGGCACTCGCTTCTCCGCCTACTGTGCTGCTTTGTACCGGCTTCCACGTAATGGAGACTGGTTCGGGCCAGCAAATGTCAGTACAAGAGGCCATTCAGCCCCTCGAGCCTGCTTTGCCATTACCTGCTCGGTCTTAAAAATTTCAATTGATCCTCAGCATCTGTGCAGCATTGACGAGTCACCCTCAGGAGAAAAGAAAAGGGCGCAGTAGCTGGAGAGAGGCATAATCCAGGGAGGGATCTCTGACCCTATTAGCCCACCAGTTGAATGAATTCATCGATTTTAATCACATGACCCCCCAGTGTTGCAAAGGATGAACCTGACCATGTTGCCGTGGAACACTCCATTCAGTGGGACCATGCCGCACCACCTGTCCCTTGTGGAAAAGTTTTGTGATAAAGACCTTTGACCACAAGTCCAGCAGCCAGTGGTCCACATGCAATGCTTTCAAGACCCTGCGGGAAGAGGAGGTGCTGGATCCTGTCAGATGGTTCCCTGCCGACCTGTTGTGCAGCAGAATGCCTCATTTGACAGAACTTTCAAACAAGCACCAACACGTAGCTTGATGGCTAGCAGAGCCCTCCCCACCAGAGATCTTTCCTGAGCGCCCCAAGCTGCCCTTGAGGCAGCCACGGTGGGGAAAAGACCATCGTCTGCCTCCTCCTGGGATGTGTCTTTGCAAAGCAGGTCTGGCAAGAGATGCAGTGGCTTTAGTTGAGGTTCATCTCAAGTAGCTCCACAAATGCATGACTCTGTACTCTACGGTCCGGTCCCAGGGACGGACGCACGCTCACAGGTAAACATCAACCGCACTGGAGGACCATCAACTCAACGAAAGGTGCTCTTTGGCCTGCCTGAAACTTTTCAGTCTTCTAGTGCAGTTGACCACAAGTCCAGCAGCCAGTGGTCCACATGCAATGCTTTCAATACTTAGAGCAGTTGATGACAGAGTGTTATAGATTGGCACATTCCATGGTCCTGGACTGGATGCTGAGGGACACACTAAAGCTTGGGTGTGACCACCACAAAAGCTCAGTGGGCAAAGACCAGTCTAATGGCCCCTTGCCACAGTACAATGAGACATTGGGCTGTCCACACCTGAGAATGTTTGACATGAAAAGTAAACATATACTGTAAATTTACCTGTGATTGTAAGTGTAGTGAGGCACCTCAGAGTGCCACATACTGTATTGAAAATTGAACTGTATTGCACTTTATGTAAAATATGGACTCATGTCATCTGCTTTTGCAAAATGCTATGAATAAAGTATATTTTTGAGAGCTCAAAAAGGATTTAAATCACAAAACCTCCTGTCTCTAATGACCCTGTCCAAATAGTCTTTCCTACCCCAACATCTTTTTAACCACAATGAGAACAGGTATGAATTTTTCTCCCAGAGGGAGTGGTTGCAGTGTGGAACTCGTCACCACATGGAGTAGTTGCGGCGAATAACACAGAGATGCATTTAAGGGGAAGCTGGATAATCTCATGATGGGGAAAAGATTATAGAAGGATACATCGAAATGAAAAAAAAGAGAGGGGGCAGGAGGAGACCATCGATCAGTTGGAGCGCATGGCCTCTTTCTGTGCTGTAAATCTAACGTAGACTGAAAGCTCTTTCTCTCCCCAGGTGTCTCTTGCAGCAGATTCCATCTGTAATATCTTTCATTTTTAACTCCTGAAGCTTGGCAATCCTAACCTGATGTGGCCTGTCCCTCACAATCCATGGACAACACAAGAGCTATCGTATCAATATTGAAACACCTACTGTTTATGTTTATGGCCTACAACCATCGTTTAACAACCAGAGACCTTCCTTTTCTTTTACAGGAGTATTTACTGATGCTCTTACCCTCCAGTTTCTCTTCCTTTTGCCTCTCCCGATACTGCAAATGCTAGCTGGGATACTGCCATATAGAGTGGTTACAGCACGGAAGGCGGCCATTTGGCCCATTGTGTCGGTGCCAGCCCTCTACAAGAGCAACCCCCTTAGTCCCCACTCCCCTGCCTGTTCCCTGTAGCCCTGCAAATCTTCTCTTTTCAGATAATTATCTAATTCTCTTTTGAAGACCTTGATTGAATCGGCCTCCACCACACACTCAGGCAAGCTACTCACTGCATCAAAAAGTTTCTCATATCGACTTTGATTGTTAAATAGTCTCTAGATAGATAGATTCTATGCTGCATGTCAACTGTGACCCATTAGCGATGGCCACGCCCAAGTCCTTTTACTTCATCTTTTAAAAAATTCATTCACGGGACGTGGGCTTCGCTGGCTGGGCCAACATTTGTTGCCCATCCCTAATTGCCCTCGAGAAGGTGGTGGTGAGCTGCCTTCTTAAACCGTTGCAGTCCATGTGGTGCAGGTACACCCACAGTGCTGTTAGGAAGGGAGTTCCAGGATTTTGACCCAGTGACAGTGAAGGGACGGCCGATATATTTCCAAGTCAGGATGGTGCGTGGAAAAATTTTGGCTGCCCTCCCTTGTGGACTTGTTCAAAAATCGGTGCAGATTCTGTTACAAGAGGAATGCCAAAATCCCCAGGCCTGCTATTTGCTGCATGGACATTTCTCTCATGTCACAATAACAGAAATTAAATTGCTTCATCAGCATCAGACTTCCCATGTGAGTAAAACAAATTCTTCCACATGCATATTTCATGCTCACTGTTGTGGCTGTTGGCACCTGGGCCTGTCCTTCTGCTCCTGCCCTGAGCACATCATTTCAGCTGGCACTCTTAGTGCAGTACTGTGGGTGTTCTGCATGGTCAGAGGTGCCATCTTTCAGGCGACACATTAACACAGAGGCCACAGCTGCCCAATCAGGTGAGTGTAAAAAGATCCCATGGCACTTGCTTCACACAACAGCAGGGAAGTTCTCAAAGGCATCTTGAGGCCAAAATTTATCCCTCAAACAGCATCGCTAAAACAGGCTATCTGGTCATCATCGTACTGCTGATTGTGAGATCTTGCTGTGTGCAAATTGGCTGCCAGGTTTGCTGCAGTATTACAATAATATCTACACTTCAAAAAGTATTTCATTGGCTGTAAAACACTTTGGGACATCCTGAGGTTGTGAAGTCTGTCTTTTCTTTCATTTAGTTGTTTGATAGTTCAGAACTTGAGTATTGCTGCAAGAAGACATGTTGTTGAAGCTTTTCACCTTGCAGTCATCAGGATAATTCACAATACCAAATGTCAAGGGAACAACAATTTACACTTCATGAGAAGACTGCTGTTGGTTGGCAAGTGGACTCTTGATAGGCAAAAGCATTGCCATGGAGAATGCCAGTAAACCGATGACTGACAATTAACTGCCAAGCTTTGCTTGAATACAAACCAGGCAGGTTGACTTGGATTGGTCAAGGCATTGCCCTGGGAAATCAACCAGAGAATGGCTGTCACCTGCTTTGTTTAGTTAAAACAGGTACATTGTGTGTACATGTTCTTTCTGTCTGCAAAGAACAGGGTTTAACAGTATTAATAACAGTTATATTTTTTTAACAGTATTAATATATGTAGCTTCTAGCACACGCAAGTGTGCCACATTACAAGCCCATGGATTTTCTCACCCAAAGTCACCATGTCGCTGACCATTAATATAACAGTGCGTATACCAAATGTATTACATAATCACCCATCTCTTGAGAAGTGGAAGGAAAATGTTCATTCAAAATTAGCAGATTTAATGTAATCGGCAAGAGAGCCAGAGGGAAGAAAGGGAGAGTTTTTTTTGGAGCTGTTATGATCTGGATCGTACTGCCTGAAAGGGTGGAGGAAGCAAATTCAATAATTTCCGTAAAAAGAATTGGATAATTATTTGAATAAGAGACATTTGCGGGACAATGGGTAAAGGATAGGGAGGTGGGAGTAATTGGGTCGATTTCTCAAGGAGCTGGCACAGGCATGATGGGCCGAATGGCCTCCTTCCATCAACTACACTGGTGAGCCTAAAACCCAACTTCAGATGGGCATCTCAGTGTCATTACCAAAGTTAACTTGATCGGACAGCCAAGTCAGAAAGCAGACAGTACACACACTGACTAAGAATAGCCCACAAAACCGAGCAGTTGCTAACCACAAGAGTTTTGATAGTTCAGGGGTGAGCAACTGAAAAGGTTACAAGAACACAGATGAAGCAGCTTCTCGTTGTAGGCGTGAAGATGCCACAGTGGACAGAGGGAGCTAACCCACATGCTCTGCCCAGAGAAAGAGCAGGGTAACACAGATTTACTTCCCTGTAAACTAATACTGAAGTTCTGAAGTGTATTAATACTCATTTGACTGTTTACCCAATCTAATGTCACTTGACATTTATTAGTTTTCACGAGTAAGTCCCACTTTTAAATCACAGGGACAGGATCAACATTGCATGACTCTGCTGCTGATGTAAGAGAGGCAGGTGTTTCATTTGTACAGCGATCTTCCACATTCTCAAGACACCCCCCCCCCCCCACCCCCCCCGCCAAAGCCTTCCCTAGCCAATGAAATGCAGTCGCTATTGGTGCATGGGCAGCTAATTAGGAACAGGAGGCCATTCAGCCCCTCGAGCCTGCTCTGCCCTTCAGTTAGATCATGGTTGACCTGTACCTTAACTCCATTTGCCAATCTTTGTTCCGTATCCATTGCTACCCTTACCCAGAAAAAAACTGGGTATGGCAAGATCCCACAAAACAGTTCATGAAATAACAAGTTAAATCTTTGAACAACAGTAGAATCTTTAACATCTATCGGACCTTAGGGCTGCCAACCCTCCAGGATTGCCCTGGAGCATCCAGGAATTAAAGATTAATCTCCAGGGCACTGCAGCAGGCAAAGCCCGGGAGGAAAATCAAATAGGCACAAAAAATTGTGCATTTTTCATTTTAAAAAAATTTCGGTTTACTAACAATAAAAATACTAGCGATGGGGAAAAAGGGCTGTCTGTTAGTCAGAAATCATCCAATCAACTAACAGAGACCAGGGTGGCATTTCAACTGGAAAGGAAGATAAGATCACCATGATGTTGAACAGGTTGGACAACCAATCATGAGGGCGGAGCGATCGGTAATGTGATGTAACTTCCTGGAATACGTGGAACCAGACTGGGCACCCTTAACCTTAACAGATAGATATTCGGCCTTTGAATTAATGTGAAAAAGGAATTAGATATATACTTGAAAAGGCAAAGTTTGCAGGGCAATGAGCTAGCACAATGGGCTGAATACCCTTCTTCTATGCTGTGCAATTCTAATATCTCATCCTAAATTTGATGAAAGGGATGTGGGAGATTTTCCATAGATCCATTGGGGCATGTTAATTGTGTTTAATTATGTGCAGACGGGGGGCATTAATTGGGGTTTCACGAGCAAATATCGAGGGACATTTATTGAAACAGGGGTGTGTTTCAGTCAGGAGGTGTATGCTTGTGATGTTTCACTCCGTAAATAAATGTTAGACTGAGTAAAGATTGGTTCCAGTACTATCCTTTCTGGCTTTCTGGATTAGAACAATAAAGGAGGTACTCAATCCTTACTTTTGCATCTCTATCTTTTGGTCCGCACTACCATCTGAATCACCCCAAAGAATTACAGCCTGGTAATATATTTCACAAATTTTCAGCAAACTGTTGCGATTGTCCTGGCTTCTTTTATCATTGGTTCCATTCTTAACTATTTAATCATAGCCACAGAATCACTTGCAATGGCTTCTCTTCATGTTCTCACACCGTTACCTCCAGTGTCCCCCAAGGATCGACCCTTGGCCTCCTCCCATCTACAGGCTGCCCCTTAGCGACATCATCCAAAGGCACGGCGCTAGCTTTCACATGTGCATTGACGACACCCAGTTCTACCTCATCCCCACCTTTCTTGACTCCTCCACTGTTACCACATTATCAGACATCCAGTACTGGATGAGCAGAAATTTCCTCCTGTCTCAGCTCATCTGCTGCCGAAACCCTCATCCATGCCTTTGTTACCCCTAGACTTGACCATGCCAACCCACTCCTGGCTGCTCCCCTACATTCTCTGTAAACCTGAAGTCATCCAAAATTCTGCTGCCCGTGTCTTAACTCAGAGGAAGTCCTATTCCCCTATCACCCCTGCGTTCGCTGACCTACACTGGTTTCTGGTTAAGCCACGTTTTGATTTTAAAATTCTCACCCTTGTTTTCAAATGCCTCCAGGACCTCACCCCCCCCCCCCCCCCCCCATCTATCTCTGTAATCTCCTCCAGCCCCACAACCCATGACAATATCTACGCTCCTCTAAATTCTGGCATCCTGTGCATTCCCTATAATCGCTCCGCCATTTGGCGGCCATACCTTCAGTTGCCTGGGCCCCAAGCTCTGGAATTCCCTCCCTAGCCCTCTCTGCCTCACTTTCCGTTTTTAAGACGCTCCTTAAAACCCACCTCTTTGACCGAGCTTGTGGTCACCTGTCTTGATATCTCCTTACGTGGCTTAGTGTCATACTTTGTTTTATAATGCTCCTGTGAAGTGCCTTGTGACGTTTCATTATGTTAAAGCTGTGATATAAATAGTTGTAACAGAGAGGTCAATAACCACAGGACATTAAAGCAATTAGAAGGATTAGAGGTGCACAGAGGAGAATTTTTTTTTCCACCCAGGGGATGTCTGGAAGTCATTGTCTGAAGGGGTGGTAGAGGCAAAAACCTTCATCGCATTCAAAAAAGTACTCTGATAAGTGCCACGACCTACAGGGCTATGGACCAAGAGCTGGAAGGTGGGATCCAGCTAGATAGCTCATTTTTGACCAGCATGGACATGGATTGAATGGTCTCTCTCTCTCTGTTGGCAATCTTTCCATGTTTTCTATCTTTCAACTGAGTACTCTCACAAATGCATACACTGTCCAAGGTGGTTCACAGGTCAGTGATCAAGAGCCAGAATGTTAGTAGTATGTTAATTATATTGTTAGGATACATGGGTGAAGGGCATTTATAATAGAGTACTTTGAGCATATATAAATAGGGGATAGCTGGGACACTGGGTTGTAGGGGAGGAGAGCCGGAAGACTAAACAAGTCAATAAACTCTCTTAATAAAGAAAAGTTCCGTGTCTTGCTTTTGACTTCACCAATCGGCTTGGATCCTATTAATACAGAACACTAGACAAATGCCCCCTCCATGGCAGAGGTTGCACTTGTCCTCAAGTGTGGAATTTTTTAAAGAAGTTCAACACCAACAGCAAATGGAACCAGGTTTTTGTAAAGTTTGGTTTCCCAGTGCTGATTGTTTAATCAGAAACCCTAATAACTCCTGTCGGTGCTGATTTTGGCAAGTGAGAAGTAGGATTTTATTTTAAAAACCTGGCCTTCTGATGGCCACCATTCACATCTTGATATTTAGCAGCGGCACCCACCCACCCCACCACCCCCCGCCCCCCCGGCAAAGAAACCACCATCGGCTCACGTTGGAACTGCCTGATTAAGTCAAGCAAGGATACAGAAGGCTAATTCACTCGCAATAAACTCTTATCTATTTTAAAAAGAAAGATTTGCATTGATATGGTGCTTTTCATGTCACAAAGTGTTCATTCATGGGGTGTAATGTGTCATTGGCTGGGCCAGCATTTGTTGCCCATCCCTAATTGCCCTTGATAAGGTGGTGGTGAGCTGCCTTCTCGAACTGCTGCAGTCCATGTGGTGTAGGTACACCCACAGTGCTGTTAGGGAGGGAGTTCCATGATTTTGACCCAGCGACAGTGAAGGAACGGTGATATATTTCCAAGTCAGGATGCTGTGTGGCTTGGAGGGGAACTCACAGGTGGTGGCATTTACATCCACTAGAGGAGGCAGTTGGGGTCGGTTTAACAACTCATTCAAAAGACAGCACCCTCCGACAGAGCAGCACTCCCCTCAGTACTGCACTAGAGTGTCAGCCTCAATTTTTGGGCTCACGTATCTGGAGTGGGACTTAGACCTGGAGCCTTGTGATGCAGAGACGAGTTTGAACAGTAATCTGCCTGGTCACAAATCTTACTGTTAAATTGCCTTTATTACCCCCACCTTATTTTTAGTGGTTTTGTTATTTCTATATAAATGTGTCGTTAACCAAGTAAGTTTTAAGTTAATGGAGCCAGTTGTTGTGATCTGGAACATACTTTCGGAAGCAGCTTTTCAATAGTAACATTCAAAGGAGAACTGGGTGAATTTTTTAAAAAGCGCATTTATATCATGCCTTTCAAAACAAAATGTAACACTTTTGTAATGTAGCAAATATTTGAGGCAAAAACATTTGAAGGGCTTTGGAGAAGGAGCAGAGAGTATCTGAACTGACTTATGAGAAAAGGTTGGACCTCTAACCATTACTTTAGTAAAATGAGAGGCGATCTTATTGAAACATAAGATCCTGAGGGGACTTGACATGGTGGACGCTGAAAGGATGTTTCCCCTTTTAGGCAAGGCTAGGGGACTTTTTTTTAAAAAAGGAAGGAATCTCCCAATTAAGATAGAGACCGAGGAGAAATGTTTTTCTCTCAAGAGGATCTATGGAATTCTCTTCCACAGAGAACAGTGGAGGCCCAGTATTGAATATTTGTAAGGCGGAGTTGGATAGATTCTTGACTGACACAGGAGTCAAAGAGTAATAGGGGATAAAGAGGAATGTGGAGGTCCCAATCAGATCAGTCCTGAACTTATTAAATGGCAAAGCAGGCTCGAGGCTCAAAATAGGAACATAGGATTTAGGAGCAGGAGTAGGCAATTCAGCCCTTCAAACCTGCTCCGCCATTCAATAAGATCATGGCTGATCTGGTTATAAGCAAATTACTGCGGATGCTGGAAATGTGAAAAAAAAACCAGAAAATGCTGGAAAAACTCAGCAGGTCTAGCAGCATCTGTGGGGAGAGAAACAAGAGTTAACATTTCGAGTCTTCAAAAGGAGGGTCATGCGGACTCGAAACCTTAACTCTGTTTTTCTCTCCACAGACGCTGCTAGACCTGCGGAGTTTTTCCAGCATTTTCCGTTTTTGCTTATGGCTGATCTGGCTGTGGTCTCAACTCCATACAGCACCTCATCTTCCGACTAGGCACTTTACAGCCTTCCGGACTGAATATTGAGTTCAACAATTTTAGATCATGAACTCTCTCCTCCATCCCCACCCCCTTTCCGATTCCCCCCCTTTTTTTCCCAATAATTTATATAGATTTTTCTTTCCCCACCTACTTCCATTATTTTTAAATGCATTTCCATCCATTGTTTTATCTCTCCCTTTTAGCCTATTTCGATTCCTTCACCCCACCCCACCCCCACTAGGGCTATATAATAACCTTATACCTTATAAAATCAAAAAGCTAAAAGCTACTGCGGATGCTGGAAATCCAAAACAAAAACAGAATTACCTACAGAATTATCTGTACCTTGCTCGTCCTGCTTTCTACCCTTAATTAGCACATTCCTTTAGATAATATCACCACCATCAACACCTCTTGGTCCTTTTGTCTGTGACATCTTTTGGTTATCTCCACCTATCACTGGCCCTCTATCCAGCTCTACTTGTCCCAACCAACACCCCCCCCCCCCCCTTAAACCAGTTTATATTTCACCTCTCTTCTATTTTTACCTAGTTCAGTTGAAGGGTCATGTGGACTCCAAACGTTAACTGTGTTCCTCTCCGCAGATGCTGCCAGACCTGCTGAGTTTTTTCCCAGATAGTTTGTTTTTGTTTTGGGATTTCCAGCATCCGCAGTTTTGCTTTTATCTCCTAATTCCTATGCCGGAGTGAGGGTGGGACGGATTGGAGAGCTTCTTCAGAGCTGGCAAAGGGGGGGGTGCAATTGGCCAACTGGCCTTCAGTGGGCTGGCTGTTTGCCCGGCACAGTGACATCTCACATGGCTGTGTCTCCCTGCCACTCACGTGGCAGACTCGATTGCATCAGACACGCGTTGGAGCCATTGATCAAGTCTGTTGCAGTATTTCGTTTACAATCTTGCAGGCGGCTACCCAAAAAGGAGAGAGAGAGAGAGGGGGAAAAAATGTATCGCAATGAAACATATGGGCAGCGAGCCCTGGTCACATTAGCGCCAAATAATTACAAAATTGAAATTCCATGAAGTCATCTAAACTCTCGTCACACTTCCTCCCCCCCCCACCCCCACCAAATCACAATGTGTCCTTTTATACATTGAAACTTTAATTTAGTTATATTTTATGAAACCTCGAATTAAGATAAACCTTTGCGGATGTTGATTATGTAACCTTTTTAAGGGGAGTTGGGTGCAATGTCCAGGGTCAGGATGCCCCCCCACCCCCGCCCTGGATTGGGGGGGGGGGTTATTGTTTTTTTTTTGTTTAAAATTACCTGACCAGGTCCAGAAAGGAATCGGTGATTTCTTTAGGTTCCGGCAGCGCGTCTTCCAAGCCCGGCAGCGGGGCGCTAGACTTGGCTCCGTCCCCCGGCTTGATGATGAAAGCCATGGTCACTCCGATGGCCGAGGCAGCGAGGGTGGTGAGGGAAAAGAAGAGCATGGCCCAGCCCCCCAGCTTGCCCAGGGCTTTGGGGTCCAGGCTGGCGGCCCCCGACACCAGGCTGCAGACCACCAGGGGGATGATGATCATCTTCAGCAGCCTGATCAGCAGCTCCCCGGGGAAGGAGAAGTAGAGGACCTGGAGCCGGCTGGGCTGCAGGCTCTTCACCGACAGGCCGATCACCACGCCGGTGATGACCCCAGTCACGGTCAGGATGACCAGCAGGTTGGACTCGATGAATTTCTGGAGTTTCTTCACCTTGCCGGCGGCCTGGGGCTTCCTGCTCGGGCTGGATACATTGTTGCCGCCTCCCGATACATTGTTGCCGCCGCTCGATACATTGTTGCCGCCTCCCGACACATTGTTGCCGTTTGTAGCCTTCTCGTCCAGGTGAATGTCACCATTCGAGACTACTTTCAGATCATCACTTCTTAAATCAGCCATGATAACTCTTGCCTAAATTTACCGTCTTCTGAGAACCACTTCGGGCCACGGGCAGCTCATAAAACGGTTCTAAATATATATATTTCTTCACCTCTATCGATGTTTAAAAAAAAGAACCGCCTGCCCTGTTCTTTTCTCAGTCGAGAGCGAAATTCGACACAGCAGCGAGTGTGTTTGCCTTGAAACTGACTCGCCTTGCCAGCCCCACGCGGTCTACATTTCAAGGGTGGGTGTCGATATCATTTGTCGATATCATTGGTGGGAGGAGCGCGGAAGGTCTGACGCCAATCCCTTTTTTTTTTCCCCCCGGCAGAGGAGATGGAGAGAACATGTTGTGTCCCACATCCCGCCACAGGGCAACGAAGGTAGAATGGCAGAGCCAGAGAATCATGAAATGGGTACAGAACAGAGGGAGGGTCATTCGTAATCAAAAAAAAAGTGGAGAAAGACCACCGTCTTAAGACTTTTCCTCCTTAGAGCACCAATGTAGCACTCTACATTTTAGAGTAGAACCCCTCCGGCTCTAAGCCTGACATTGAGTCTACACTGTAAATGTTCCATGAATCGCAATTGTATTCAGGCACCTCAGGGCAACATGCACTATGAAAAGCTGAATAGACAACACCTCCCTTAATGTCCAAATTGAAACGATTTGGAGTCTGCTTTTATACATTTTATGCACAAAGTATATTTTTGGGAAAAATAATAATAATAACAGAGAGTGCTGGAAAAACTCAGCAGGTCTGGCAGCATCTGTGGAGAGAGAGAGAGGGACAGGGTTAGCGTTTCGAGTTCGTATGGATGTTATGCTGTTGAAAAAGGGGGAGAAGGGTCAGGTGGAGCAAAAGGGAAGGTTATGGATAGGTTAGAAGGAGGGGGAGATTAAATGACCAAGATGCCACAGAACAAAAGACAAAGAGAGTGGTAATGGTAGTAGTAAAGGGATAAATTAGAAGGAGGGGGAGATTAAATGACCAAGATGCCACAGAACAAAAGACAAAGAGAGTGGTAATGGTAGTAGTAAACGAATAAAGAATTGGGCCAGAGAGGGTGTTAATAGCAGAATAAAGATCAGCATTGTCTGAAAGCAAAACATGAGAATAAAATACCGACTGGGACTAGGGGAAAGAAAATACAAAATGGAGGACTGAATTCATGGTCTGAAGTTGTTGAACTCAGTGTTAAATCCGGAAGGCTGTAAGGTGTCCAATCGGAAGATGAGGTGCTGTTCCTCCAGTTTGCGTTGGGCTTCACTGGAACCTTTTAGCAGGCCGGGGACAGACATGTGGGCATGAGAGCAAGACGGCGAATTGAAATGGCCAGCGACAGGAAGGTCAGGGTCACGCTTGCGGACTGAGCGAAGGCACCCAGTCTGCGTTTGGTCTCCCCAGTGTGGAGGAGTCCGCATTGTGAGCAGTGAATAAAGCAGACTAAACTGAAAGAAGCACAAGTAAATTGCTGCTTCACCTGGAAGGAGTGACCATTCGTCCCATCATGTCTGTGCCAGCTCTCAGCAAGACCAAATCACCTGGTTCTATTTCCTCCCAGCCTGGCAACTTTTTTTCTTTTCAGCCAATTCTCTGTCACTGTCATACTGTAGGAAGTACAGCAACCAATTTGTTCACAGCAAGCTCCCACAAACAGTAATGTGACAATGACAAGATAATCTGGTTTAACCAGGCTCATTGAGGAATAAGTATTGGACAGGTGCCAAAAAAAAGAAAGATTTGCATTTACATAGCACTTTTCACAACCAATGGACATTTCAAAGCACTTTACAGCCAGTTGGTACTTTTGAAGTGTAGTCACTGTTATAATTTAGGGAACACAGGAACCAATTTGTTCACAGCAAACTCCCACAAACAGCAATGTGATAATTAACAGATTTCCTGTTATAGCAATGTTGATGGAGGAATGAATATTGGCCAGGACACCAGGGAGAACTCTCCTAATCTTCTTCAAAATAGTACCAGGGGATCTTTTACATTAACCCAAGCATATTTAATGCCTCCCGAATCATACATTACAGCTAATGTCCCAGACACCAGGCCTGGGTATGTCCTGTCCCACTGGCCGGACAGACCCAGCAGAAGTGGCGGCGCAGTGGTATACAGTCGGGAGGGAGTTGCCCTGGGAGTCCTCAACATTGACTCTAGACCCCATGGAGTCTCGTGGGATCAGGTCAAACATAGACAAGGGAACCCCCTACTGATTACCACCCACCTGCCCTCCCTCAGCTGATGAATCAGTACTCCTCCACGTTGAATACCACTTGGAGGAAGCACTGTGAGTGGCAAGGGCACAGAATGTACTCTGGGTGGGGGACTTCAATGTCCCATCATTAAGAGTGGCTCGGTAGCACCACTACTGACTGAGCTGGCCAAGTCCTGAAGGACATAGCTGCTAGGCTGGGTCTGCAGCAGGTGGTGAGGGAACAAACAAGAGGGGAAAAAAAACCTACTAGAACTTTCCCTCACCAATCTACCTGTTGCAATACATCTGTCCATGACAATATGGGTAGGAGTGACTACTGCACAGTCCTTGTGGAGACAAAGTCCCATCCTCACACTGATCATACCCTCCACTGTGTTGTGTGGTACTAGTGCTGTGCTGAATGGGATAGATTCAGAATAGATCCAGTAGCTCAAAATTTGGCACCCATGAGGCGCTGTGGGCCATCAGCAGCAGCACAATTGTTCTATGTCTCATGACAACCTCATGGCCCGGTATGTCCCTCACTCTGCCATTACCATCAAGCCAAGGGATCAACCCTGGTTCAATGAAGAGTGCAGACGAGGGCATGCCAGGAGCAGCACCAGCCATACCTAAAAATGAGGTGTCAACCTGGTGAAGCTACAATGCATGACTACTTGCGTGTCAAACAGCGGAAGCAGCAAGTGATAGACAGAGCTAAGCAATCCCACAACCAACAGATCAGATCTAAGCTCTACAGTCCTGCCACATCCAGTCATGAATGGTGATGGACAATTAAACAAATCACTGGAGGAGGAGGATCCACAAATATCCCCATCCTTAATGATTGGGGAGCCCAACACATCAGCGGAAAGGACATTTGCAACCATTTTCAGCCAGAAATGACAAGTGGGTGATCCACCTCGGCCTCCTCCTGAAGTGCCCAGCATCACAGATGCCAGTCTTCAGCCAATTGATTCACTCCACGTGATATCAAGAAATGGCTGAAGGCACTGGACTCAGAGGCGTGAGTGCTACCTACTAAACCATGGCTGACACTCATAACTCCCCTATTCTTCTTTGAAATAATGCTGCCTGATCTTTTACTTCTGACTCAGAGAAGCAAAGGGGCCTTGGTCTTAACGTCTCATCCAAATGGCAGTGCCCCCTCAGTACAGCACTGGGTGTGTCAGCCTGGATAATGTGTAAGTTCCTAGAATGGGTCTGGAAGCCACAATCTTCTGATTCAAAGACAGATATGTTACCCAATGAGCCGCAGCTGACCCTGCATAAGGGGTAGGCAAAGTTAGAAAGACTAGAAGCTTAAGAATGCATTGCAACGTGTTCACAGCCTGTTTATTTAGCAAGTCAATTTAAAGGGGAGGGAGGAGAGAGATCCTGTTAGATTTGTTGATATCCGTGTATATCTGAGGGATACTGCCACCTGTTAACTCTCTTACACCTTCACATACCTTGAATTCATGGTTTTGTTTTGCTGTCCTCTGGAGAAGGTGGATAGAATACCAAAATATGATTCCAAAAGGCCAAAAATTTAGAAACCGGAATATAACAAAAATGGAATTTGGCTAGAACAGTGATGTTTTATATTGATTTAACACATCATTTGTTAATTTCTACATATTGAACAATTATATCTTTGCATATTACCATGTATAAAATTCTAACAGGACTAGACAGGGTAGATGCAGGAAGGATGTCCCCGATGCTGGGGGAGTCCAGAACCAGGGGTCACAGTCTGAGGATACGGAGTAGACCATTTAGGACTGAGATGAGGAGAAAAAGCTTCACCCAGAGAGTGGTGAGCCTGTGGAATTCGTTACCACAGAAAGTAGTTGAGGCCAAAACATTGTATGTCTTCAAGAAGGAATTAGATATAGCTCTTGGGGCGAAAGGGAGCAAAGGATATGAGGAGAATGCAGGAGCAGGCTATTGAGTTGGACGATCAGCCATGATCATAATGAATGGCAGAGCAGGCTCGAAGGGCCGAATGGCCTACTCCTTCTCCTAGTTTCTATGTTTCTATGTATGGAACTTCATGTAGGTATATATTAGATGTCAAAGAGTTTCATCGCTCCAAAACCTCCCAAAGTGATTCACACATAGTATGACTTTGAAGGCCACTGAATGTAATGTAACATTTCTATCGGTGAGCTGAACGAGTAAGTTAACAGGATATACGTAAAGGTCAGTCAGTGTGTTGTGTAACCGCTCATCAGCACTGGGCTGTGATCTGCTCATTCCTGGTGATGGGCTCACACCCGAACAGTCATTACAACCTGTCCTTCTTTGAATTACAGCCATGGGATCTTCCTTATCCATCAGTGAGACTAGGCACAATCATGGTTCAACATCACAGCCAAGGGACAGCATCTTCAACAGTGCAGCACTGGTTGTACCACCCTAAATTTATATGCTCCCTGTGAAGTGGGACTCAAACTGGCAGCCTTCTGACTCATATGAGTGAGTGCTACCAGCTGTGCCATGGCTGGCACTAGTGTGAGCTTAGAGAGTGAATATAGGCAGACTGTTTGACCGTGATGGTCAGTTCTGGCATCTGTACACTCACACTTTGTTAGAGCGCTCGCTGGTCAGTGATTGGAAGCAAGAACAATGGCTGATGTTACTTTCCCTTCACCCAGAGGTACTGAGGCAAATTGTAGCATTGCCACTGCTGGCCCCATTGTCTCAGCACAGACTGGGAATCAAACCTATAGATTTATATCTGTCATTTTACATTGAACTAATGCCTTTCATGACCTCAGGTCATCCAAAGCATTTTACAGCCAACAAAGTACTTTTGAAGGGTAGCCATTCTTCTAAGAACTCTGGAGCAGACATTGGCACAAGTACAATTGGCCAATTGGCTTCCTTCTGTAGGGAAAGTTTTATGACTCTATTTCTGTTGGCTTTAACATTCCTGGGTTAGGAGGGGAAAGAAATTGGACAAAATAATAAAAGTGAAATGCTGCAGATGCTGGAAATCTGAAACAAGAACAGAAAGTGCTGGAAAAACTGGCAGCATCTGTGGAGAGAGGAACAGTTAACATTTCGAGTCCAATATGACTCTTCTTTGGAAATGAAAAAGAAATTGGTCATTCTCCTTGGAACTATTCCTACTGCACTCCTTCCTTCTGTGCTTGGCTCAGTGTCTCATCTGATCAAGGGAGGGAGAAATTGGAACCTGTTTTCTTCGCCCCTCTACCTCGTTTTCCTCAGCTAAGACACTCCTTAAAACTTATCTCCTTGCTCAAGTTTTTGACCATCTGCCCTAATATCTCCTTATGTGGTTCAGTGTCGCAGTTTGTCTCATAATGCTCCTGTGAAGCACCTTAGGATGTTTTATTACATTGAAGGTGCTATACAAATTTTATGTTATTGTTGTAAAAGAGGAGCAAGAATGACCAATTTGGTGCCCGCAGGTGCCTGAAATATGCCTGGCACCATATTGGTTCAGGCCAGTTGTTCCTATTGGCTATCCTTGAAAAGGTGTTAGACCGCTTGCATACGCCATACGCTAATGAGGGGCCTAACGCACGTATAGCACCTTCAATGTAATAAAACATCCTAGGTTAGGACTGAGACAACGCGACACTGCACCAGATGGTCAAAACTTGAGCAAGGAGATAAGTTTTAAAGGAAGCCAATAAATTTCTCCCCACTGTCCACACTACCCCATGTTTTCAAACCTTACTTGCCTGGTGTCCCGGCTAATATTTATCCCTCAACCAATATCACTAGCAGAGATTATTTTGCTGCTGCTTGTGGGAGCTTGCTGTGCGCAAATTGGCTGCCGCATTTCCTAGATTACAACAGTGACTACACTTCAGAAGTTTTTAGTGGCTGTAGCATGCTTTGGGATGAACTGATGTTATGAAAGATGTTATATAAATGCAAGTCTTTCTTCCTTTTATTTGAAATTTGAGCACGTAATCCAGGCTGACACTCCCGGTGCAGTACTGAGGGAGTGCTGCTCTGTCAGAGGTGCCATCTCTCAGATAAGATGTTAAACCGAGTTTCTCCCCTTTCAGGTGGATGTAAAAGATCCCATGGCATTATTTTGAAGAAGAGTTCTCCCAATGCCTGTATTTATCCCTGAACCAACATCACAAAAAAACAGATGAACAGGCTATTTATTGCTCCCTTCACAGATGCTGACTGACCTGCTGAATATTTCCACCATTTTCTGTTCTTATTTCAGATTTCCAGCATTCACACCATTTTGCTAAGCTCTTTGCTTGAAGGCTGGTCCAACCTACAGTACCACACCTCCACCATGAGTAGGGCAAGTAGGCAGGTCCCAAAACCACCCAGAATTGGGTTTTGAACCCTGCGCTGTTGACACCACTGTGACCTACACTGGCCATCCAGCTAGTTGGACCCTCCAAAGGAGCCTGGGCTGCTGTGGTAACATGCACTTTTACAAGCATGTTGTAGTCTGGAGCTTTGGATAGTGTTAATAGAAGCTCCACCATTCTTTCCATCACATGACTGACCAGGAATCTCTTCCGCCTTTACCACCTGCCATTGGCATGTGTTGGAAGGAGTTATAGGTTGATACAGGCCACACAATGAATGCACCTTCCTTGGCCATCAAGACCTGGAGTGGGACTCAAACCTGGAGCTTATGGCTCAGAGGCAGGGACACTAACCCACTGCGCCATTGGACCTCCATTCAATTCCTTATCTCATTGCATAAATGTATATTTGCTGATGATAAACACCGAATTCATTCAGATTGGCCTTGAACAGTATTGCATGATGCTCATTGAATAATGGAAGGGAGATAACAATGGCTTATTAACTCTAACCAGGAAGCTGAAACAGACTCAATAGCAAGCAACAAGCAGTGCGACCATCAATTGCAGAAAATCTTTGCAAGGGAAAAGTGAGGCACTACAAAGATCTACAATTAGCCCGAGTATCCCTGGAGGAGACACAAAACCAGGTCCCTCATCCCTACCCTGTTGGTATTGGTGTGGAATGGAGGGGAGCAGAAAGGATCAGGCTCAGCTGTGATGCCCTCCATGTTTGAATAGCTTGCCAAAACTCACAGATAACGAATGGCCGCTTAGGGGGATGCAACCCCCATGGACTTGTAGCCCCTGTAAGAGCCAGAATCTACAAAAGAGGAGGGAAGAACATGACAAGGAGGAAAATAGAGTTAACATTGAGACTTCCGCTTTAAGACGTTCACTGAATTCAGAGTCCAACACGTGGCAAAAGCAGACGGAATGAATAAACTCACAATTTAAAGCCATCAGATACTTTTTGAAAAAACCTTCAATGTGAGATAAATTTGCAACTTCCATTTCTTAGCAACAACTTTTCTTGTAGGAAGAACTTGGGCTTATTTTCCAAGGCACTGGTTCACTGTCACGGTGTAGCAAGTTCAACTGCTTCCCTTATGATTTTCAAGCCAAATGTTGTTTATGACCTTCGCCGTTCCTGCCTGCCCTCGTGACAAACTGGCACTGCCTGCTAACCAGCCTCACGGCCAAATGGTACTTTGAGTGTGTTACTCGCCAATAATTACCGACAGGCTCTTTGAAGGAGGCATCATGGTTGAAGCCAATCCTCACTCCTGCTCTAATTTCACTTCCAAGATGTGAGTTACTGATCAGAGATCAGGAACAGGAACGCCAACGAATACCTCCTCTCTTTGTGGGGTCAGAGTCCATCTGCTGCCCTGTTTTCACACCCCACTTAGGATGAACTAAAGTAGTATTCCAGGATTTTAGGAATATTTCCTACCTGGTTCTCAATAGATGAATACAATGAGTCTCTGGGGGTGTTTTTAACATGTTACACCAATTGTCAACACGTTCATGGTCTAATGCCTTGATTTTAAAATTATCATCCTTGTGTTCAAATTCCTCCATGGCCTTCCTCCTCCTTATCTCTGTCACCTCTTCCAGCCCTACAACTCCCTGAGAACCCTGCACTTCTCCAATTCTGGCCTGTTTGACCATCCCCGGATTTTAATTGCTCCATCGCTGGCGGCTGTGCCTTCAGCCATCCCTGGACTGCAAGCTCTGGAATTCCCTCCCTCAACCTCTCTGCACCCCCCCCCTCCTCATTTAAGAGCCTCTTTAAAACCTGCCTCTTTGACCAAGCTTTAGGTCACCTGCCCTAATATCTCCTTATGTGGCTCGTGTCAAATTTGGTTTTGTTTTATGCACTTGAGAAGTGCAAGTTGTTGTTATTTGAGAATATATATGCACCTGACCAAGACTTACTATGTGTTGCAATCTGGCCCTTTTGTTACATCAGCTCTCCTTCAGTATTGCTCACTACCTATGGTGACATTTAGTCAGATTTTAACAGCTTCCTCTGAACGTCAAACTTTGTATCATTGAGTGACTCTGAACTTTCAAGCATGAATCTGTTGCACTTTCTGAAATCATTTTCCTGGTGCACTCCAGTACGTCAGGCTACAGGGGTTGCTACATGAGAAAAGATTAGCTTCCATCTATTTCTGCCATCCTTACCAGTCAGATTCACAGAATCACAGAATTATTACAGCACAGAAGGAGGTCTTCCTTATCTCCGAATGAGCAATGCACCTAGTGCCACTCCCCGCCTTCTCCCCGTCACCCTTCATATTCTTTCCTTTCAGTTGATAAACCATTTCCTCTTTGAATGCCTTGGTTGAACCTGCCTCCACCACACACCGTCAGACAGTGCATTCCAAACCCTAACCATTTGCTGCATAAAAGTTTCTCTGTATGTCTCCATTGCTTCTTTTGCCAATTACCTTAAACCTGCGCCCTCTCATTGTCGATCATTCTGCCAATGGGAACAGTTTCTCCCTACCTATTCTGTCCAGACACCTCATGATTTTGAATACCCCCTCAACTCTCCTCTCAGCCTTCTCTTCTCCAAAGGAAAACAGTCCTAACTTCTCCAATCTATCCACTTAACTGAAGTTTCTCCTCCCCAGACCCATTCTTGTGAATCTTTTCTACCTATCTTTAACGTCTTCATATTTTTCCTAAAGTGTGGCACCCAGAACTGGACATAATATTCCAGTGTTTTATACATGTTTAACAGAACCTCCTTGCTCCTCCATGACCCTATTATTAAAGCCTAGGATACTGTATGCTTTATTAACCGCTCTCCCAACTTATTCTGCCACCATCAATGATTTATGCACATATACACCCAGGCGCCTCTGCTCCTGCACCCATTAGAATTGTACCCTTTATTTTGTTATATAACAATAATGGAGTTGTAGAATAATCACACCACCCAATCTCTTATTAATGAGTCCACAACACACCCAGGCAGAGGTGAGGAAAGCCCTCAGTGACAGAAAGCTTTGAGAACTATAGGTTCAAAGTCATCTATGCCTCCCAAACATGCAACACTTTCACATACGTCTCAAATATCTTAATCCAAAATGAAATTTTCCGGAAGAATCTATCCAATTTTCAGAAGCCGGCAGTCAGAATGCCTGAGTATTTGACAGGCTATTTGACTACAGAGTGCATCACAGCTGAGCCCTTTCATTTTTTTTTAAAAAATGCTTTTGCATCCCCCATCCCCTCTCCCACTCCTCCCCATCCCCACTCCTTTCTAGCTTAGGAGAGCTCAGTCAAACTGTGGTTGCTGTTGCTCTGGGCGTGGTCGGCTAACACAGCACTGATCGGTGATGGGGCCTGGGATGTCCTGGGCATCTTGCACACCAGGCACCGTACTGACCTGCGGCTGAGGCTTTGAGGAGGAGGAGGTGGTGTTGAGCAATACGGCCCGTCTAGATTCAGGTTTATCCTCAAGGCATTGTGCAATGCAGTTGTACAGACATTCCTGGACAGATTCCAGAGTTCCAGCAGTTTGGAAAGAACATGCTAATGTAAAACATTCCACAGATGCCTCAAATTGATCAACAGTGCTGCTAATCCTTGTTTCGTTGTTTATTTTTCCATCACCGTGTCCAATGTCTTCTGGAAGTTCCAACCCATAATTAACAAAAGACAGGGCCTGCATTGATCCAGCATATTAACACATCATTGAGGTATTCCAAAATGCTCCACGACCAGTAGATTGCTTCAGAAGTGAAGTTGTTGCTTGATCGGCAAACACAGCAGTCAATTTGCAAGACAAAAACAAAAATACCTGGAAAAACTCAGCAGGTCTGGCAGCATCTGCGGAGAGGAACACAGTTAACGTTTCGAGTCCGAATGACCCTTCAACAGAACTAAGGAAAAATAGAAGAGAGGTGAAATATAAGCTGGTTTAAGGTGGGGGGGCGGGGTGGGACAGGTAGAGCTGGATAGAGGGCCAGTGATAGGTGGAGATAATCAAAAGATGTCACAGACAAAGGGACAAAGAGGTGTTGAAGGTGGTGATATTATCTAAGGAATGTGCTAATTAAGGGTAGAAAGCAGGACGAGCAAGGTACAGATAGCCCTAGTGGGGGTGGGGTGGGGTGAAGGAATCGAAAAAGGCTAAAAGGTAGAGATAAAACAATGGATGGAAGTACATTTAAAAATAATGGAAATAGGCGGGAAAAGAAAAATCTATATAAATTATTGGAAAAAAAAGGGGGGGATCGGAGAGGGGGTGGGGATGGAGGAGAGAGTTCAAGATCTAAAATTGTTGAACTCAAAATTCAGTCCGGAAGGCTGTAAAGTGCCTAGTCGGAAGATGAGGTGCTGTTCCTCCAGTTTGCGTTGGGCTTCACTGGAACAATGCAGCAAGCCAAGGACAGACATGTGGGCAAGAGAGCAGGGTGGAGTGTTAAAATGGCAAGTGACAGGGAGGTTTGGGTCTTTCTTGCGGACAGACCACAGGTGTTCTGCAAAGCGGTCGCCCAGTTTGCGTTTGGTCTCTCCAATGTAGAGGAGACCGCATTGGGAGCAACGAATGCAGTAGACTAAGTTAGGGGAAATGCAAGTGAAATGCATTCCGCCAACTCCAGCATGATGCCACCACCAAACACATCTTCCCTTCACCCCCCCTGGCGGCATTCCGTAGGGATCATTCCCTCCAGGACACCCTGGTCCACTCCTCCATCACCCCCTACTCCTCAACCCCCACCTATGGCACCTCCCCATGCCCACGCAGAAGATGCAACACCTGCCCCTTCACTTCCTCTCTCTTCACCGTCCAAGGGCCCAAACAGTCCTTTCAAGTGAAGCAGCATTTCACTTACATTTCCCCTAACTTAGTCTACTGCATTCATTGCTCCCAATGCGGTCTCCTCTACATTGGAGAGACCAAACGCAAACTGGGCGACCGCTTTGCAGAACACCTGCGGTCTGTCCGCAAGAAAGACCCAAACCTCCCTGTCGCTTGCCATTTTAACACTCCACCCTGCTCTCTTGCCCACATGTCCGCCCTTCGCTTGCTGCATTGTTCCAGTGAAGCCCAACGCAAACTGGAGGAACAGCACCTCATCTTCCGACTAGGCACTTTACAGCCTTCCGGGCTGAATATTGAATTCAACAACTTTAGATCTTAAACTCCCCCTCCCCCCCATCCCCACCCCGTTTCCTCCCCCTTTTTGTTTTCAATAATTTCTATAGATTTTTCTTTTCCCACCTATTTCCATTATTTTTAAATCTACAACTAATACCTTGTCAATCTTTCCACCCCACCCCACTAGAGCTGTACCTTGAGTATCCTGTCTCCATTCTTAATTAGCACTTTTCTTAGATAATATCACCACCTTCAACACCTCTTTGATCCTTTTGTCTGTGACATCTTTTGATTATCTGCTCCTATCACTGCTTGCTTGTCCCTACAACCACCCCACCCTCAACTTCTCTCCCCCCGCCCCCCACCTTAAACCAGCTTATATTTCACCCCTCTCCTAACTATACTTCAGTTCTGTTGAAGGGTTGTGTGGACCCGAAACGTTGACTCTTTTCTTCTCCACCGATGCTGCCAGACCTGCTGTGTTTTTCCAGGTAATTCTGTTTTTGTTTTGCTGACACTTACTGCCTGCCCTGTTGTTCAGTCCTTTTTGTAGTTCTGGTGATGGCTCCTCTGGCTGTTATCTCTGCTACAAGGTTCCGGACTTGTGAAAGTTCATGAAGAGATAAGGAGAGGGATGGACAGAGAGAGAGAGAGAGAGAGAGAAGACATCACAGAATCAGACGCCACTTTTACATTCATCACTTCGTTCTGTCAGCTGTGGCTCAGTGGGTAACATTTTTGCCTTAGCTCAAGAGATTTCTGAGTTCCTGGCACCAAGTGCCCCTGCAGTGGAAGTGGCAAGGTTGGAGCTGCTTTGGCTCAGTTGGCAGAGCTCTTGCTATGAGTCACGAAACTCTTGAGTTTAAGTCCCACTCCAGGATTTAAACACAAAAGTCAAGATCAGCACTCCAGTACAGCAGGAGGCCTAGAAAGTGCTTCAAGACATCCGGGGGTGGTGAAAAGTGCAACATCTTTTTCCTTTCCATAGTCCCATTCCAGAGACCTGAGCTCACAATCCAGTTGATACTCCATTGCAATACCAAGGGAGTGCCGCACTGTTGGAGGTACTCTCCTTCAGATGAAAAGTTAAGCTGAGGCAACGCCTGCCCTTTCAGGTGGTTGCAAAAGATCCCAAGGCATTATTTCAAAGGAGATCTGGTGAGTTATCACTGGTGTTTATCGAATATTTATCCCAAAACCAATATCACAAAATAAAACAGATTATCTGGTCATTTATCACATTGCTGGCTGTGGGAAATTCCTATGTGCAAATGGGCTGCTGCATTTCCTATCATTACAACTGTCAGTGCATTTTCAAAGTGCTTGATTGGCTGTTAAGCACTTTGGGATGGCCTGAGGCTGAGAAAGGCGCTATATAAATGCAACTCTTTACTTTTTGACCTCATTACATTCTTCGCTGGGACAGGGGTAGATGCGAGTTTGGAGTCATGCACTGTGGCAGCCAGCAGTGCCTGACATGCCATTACTGACACAAAACAATTACTACTTTACTGTGATTCACCCTCCACCTGCGGGCACAACTTAGGAATCCATCCACGAGCACAAGATTGGCCCTGTGTGTGTCATAGTTTCTACAAACCTCTGGTGAAGAACAGAGCAAGTCCATATGGCAGCCTTGCAACGAGTTAATTAAAGAGGTCTTGTCATCTGAAAATAAAGTATCACCCAGTTTTCCTTTTCCTTCCAGCAGTTTTATTCCTGTTTTTCCTCTTTTTGACATTTTTCTGGGGTTTCTGAATTTCAACTTTGGGAGATCAGTGGAGGGTGAAAACATAAACAGGAGCAACTTGCATTTCCGTAGCACCTTTGACACACCGTAAAACATCCCAAGGCACTTCACGGAAGCAATTATCAGATGATATTTGACACTAAGCCGTATATAGGTGACCCAAAGCTTGGTCAAAGAACAGAACTCAGTACGCTCTCTGTGGTTCAGTAAGATAGCACTCTTGCTTCTAAATCAGAAAGCTATGGGGTCAATTCTCACTCCATGTCTTGCAGCTGAGGCTTACGCCACAGTGCAGCACTGTGGGAGAGCTGTGGTGTCTTTCGGATAAAATATTAAATAATATTCCCTGTCAGGTGGACTTCAGACATCACAATTGTGAAGAAGAGCAGGGGTCTCCTGGCTGATCCCACAATCAACAACACAACTAAAAACAGGTTATCTGGCCATTATCTCATTGCTGTTGGTGGGAGCTTGCTGTGCAGAAAGATGCTGCTGTATTTCCTACGTTACAACACTTCAAAAGTACTTCATTAGCTGTTTAGTGCTTTGGGATATCCTGTGGTTTCAAATGGTGCTGTATAAAGACCTTTTTTTTATTTAAGCAAGCAATTGAGGATGGTCTAATCCAGTTTTTATTCTATTACATGCCTTTTAATGTGCGTGAGGAGGTGCCCGACATTGAAGGATTGATGGCCACTGCATATTCTCTGGACATCCTTTTGGGAAGGAATAAGCAGCTGTATGTGTGGAAATAACACAAGAGGTGCCCAAAATTCACAAACATAAGCAGGAAATGTTACAATAGGGAGTGAGAATGTATGACAAGCAGGATGGAGGTACCAAAGAATCATCCACTATTGCAGTGCACAGCTGTGAGAAACCAAACTGAAATTCATTTGTGTTTCTCTGATGGTTCACCTAGAAGTGCTTTTGTCTTTAAGTCAAAAATCCAAGCACCCCTGAGCCTGTAACCTAGGCTGACATTCCAGTGCAGTATGGAGGGAGCATTGCACTGTCTCCAGATGAGATGTTAAACCAAGGTTCTGTCTGCCTTCTCAGGTGGATTTTGAAGATCTTATGTCACTGTTTGAAGAAGAGCAGGTTCTCCCTGGTCTCTTAGGCCAACATTCCTCCACCCAGCAAAAATAGTCCAACTCATACACCTCCCGTTGTTTGGGGGATCTTGCTATGTGCAAAGCACTTGCCTAACACTCCCAATTCATCATAGGTGACGCCTTTAGAGACATTGCTGAGAGTTGTAATTAGGTGCTATATAAACGCAAGTCCTTCTTTCTTGATGTTTTAACTCACTTGTTAATTTTTTTTCCTTTTCTTTGATAACTATTTCTCCACCAGTCTTGCCCCCTTAAAGAGTCCATGACAGGACCTCATGTCTTGTCCTGATAATGTGTCAATGTTATGGATTCACTGGGGGTTAATGTCATGGTTGAGTGTGGGCTAAGGGACCATGTATCTGCAATTAGGGCAACAGGGTTCCGAGATCACTCTGCCTGACCGATGACCACTGTTTTACACTCCCAATTTACTCAGCTCTACAGTGAGAACTCAAAAACAAATTTATCCACCTCCTCTATGAGAATAGTTGCTTTCACATTTCCTTAGCTATTGAAGATGCATATGACAATCAAGTGAATCACATCACAATATATAATCATCTCATGTGTGTACATTATTGTGGTAAGAATGATGCTCCCTCTCTCACCAAAAGAATAAGTTTTTCCAATTACCTTTCCATTAATCATTTTTTTCCCATTTATTCTTTCATGGGATGTGGGTGCCACTGGCATTTGTTGCCCATCTTTAATTGCCTTTGAACTGAGTGACCTTAAGGCCATTTCAGAGAGTAGTTAAGAGTCATCGCTGTGGGTCTGGAGTCATGTGTAGGCCAGACCAGGTTAGGATTGCAATTTCCTTCCCTAAAGGACATTAGTGAACCAGATGGGTTTTTACAACAATCGATGATGGTTTCATGGTCACCATGACTGAGACTAGCTTTCAATTCCAGATTTTATTAATTGAATTTAAATTCCACCAGCTGCCATGGTGGGATTTGAATCCAGGGTCCCCAGAGCATTAGCCTGGACCAATAGATTACTAGCCTAGCATTACCACTATCCACCATCTCCCCATCAGATAGAGTGTCCCTAATGGCAAAGTGGGAGGTTGGATGCAATAGAAATACTTGCATTTATATAGCAACTTTCCCAACCTCAGGCCATCTCAAAGCACCTTACAGCCAATGATTTAAGTGTAGCCACTGCTGTAATGTAATGTAGGAAGTGTAGTAGTCGATTTGCACAAAGCAAGCTCCTACAAACAGCAATGAAAGAAATGACCTGAGTGGCAATTTGTCACGTATAACCTGAGGCACCAGGCTATTTGACCTGAGGTGGGGATGAGGGTGGTGGTGGGGGTTGCGGGTGGTGGTGGGGGGTGCAGGGGAGTGCAGGCAGCATTGTCAATGGTGGGTTAATTATGTTGTTAAAGATACACAGGTGAAGGACATTGTTTAATTAAGTACTTAGAGCACATATAAAGGCAGCCTGCTTGGACACTGGTTAGTAAGTAGGAGGTACAGATATGTAATGTTGCATTCTGTAAATCAAGGAGAGAATTTGTGTCTAGATTCATATTTCATCATCTGGCCTGGGATCCAATTGACAAGTACCACAGCTATTCCTGACCACTCCTGAAGCCCACACATGTATGGTTTCTACCTGGGGTCACCAGATGGTGATCAAAGCCTGGCTGTTTTCCCCTCTTCTCTGGCACTGGAGTACTGAGGAAAATCATCTTGCCCTTCCTACCACCCTAACGAGATCAGTTAACCTGGCACAGATCTAGGAACCAAACCCATAGCCTCCAGAGCTGTACGGCCTCCCCATTGAATTCTAAATGGTTTCAAAGATATTCCAATTAATTATATCAAACACACAGTGCGGAAACAGGCTATTTGGCCCAACTGGTCCATGCTAGCATTTGTACTCCACACAAGTCACCTCCTACCCCTCTCCATCCCACCCTATCAGCATATCCTTCCATTCCTTTCTCCCTCATGTGTTTATCTAGCTCCCCTTTAAATGTGTCTATGTTATTCACCTCAACTACTCCCTGCGATTGTGAGTTCCACATTCTCACCAGTCTCAGGGTAAAGATGTTTCTCCCGAATTCCCTATTGGATTTATCCATGACTATCTTATGTTCTGAACTCTAATTAATTTCTTTTGCCGCCCCGCCCCTCCCCCAACTACCCCCCAACTCCTAACCCCACCCCCCCACCGCACCCCGACACCCACCCTTTGGATGTTCATCACCCATCACTGTTTCTTCCCAGCTCCTCAAAGATCTCTCTGTGCAACACCCTATCCCTTCCCCCTCAGAGGATTACACAGGATATGCAAAACAGAAACAGATCATCCAGCCCAACGAGTCCATGCCGGTGTTTATGCTCTACTCAAGTTTCCTCCCACCTTTTTCTCATCGATTCTCTCACCGTAACCCTCTATGACCTTCTCCCTCATATGTTTGTCTGGCTTCCCCTTAAATGTATCTATACTATTCTCTTCAACCACTCCCTGTGGTACCGAGTTCCATATTCTCACCCACTCTTTGGGTGAAGAAGTTTCTTCTGAATTGGAATCCTTGACGATTATTTTAAACCAAAGGCTTCTAGTTATGCTCCTCCCCACAAGAGGAAACATTCTCCCTGCAGCAATGCTTAATATTCATCGTAATACAATTGCTAATCTGTGCAGAATTTAGCCTGGATTGAGTGATGGGGACTTAAAGAGACATTAAACAGGGACAGGAGCCAATGTAAACATATGGTTGCAGAGGAATGCGGACTGAATCCTACACTACAGCTGTGTGCTTTTCTTTCCAGTTGTTCTAGCTCCTTCCTCTGTCTGCAAACATCCGTGAATGAATCACTAATGACGTGAGCATCATTCAAGACTGCCTTGTGTTCTCTGACCTCACTTCCTCATTGGAAGATATTTTCAGTGTCAATGAACTATTAATGAGACTGAATGTGATGCAGACAGATTGTGTGACTAGAATTATATTTTAATAGCCATGAATTTATAATTATGGTTCCAGCGAGAGAGGTGACGTAGGAGGATATTTTCCAGGCTCTCAGTCTCTGGTTTAAACAGAATGATGTTTCATTTTTGAAACCTTTCCATCTGAATCCTGCCTGTTTCTGACACTTACCCTGGCAAAGTTAGATTAGTTTCACCTTCGAAAATTACTCCTTTTTCGCCAGCCAGAGTAGGGGTGGGAGTTGGGAGAGGGTTCACTGTGCCTTGTAATTAATTAATGCTAAGCTATGGACAGTGCTTAACTCCCAAACCAGCTCCTAATTTCACATGCTGGCTATGAGACTGGGAGAGAAAAATTCTTATAAGGTTGCCAAAGGAAGAAATAAAATCCTTACCAAAATTATAAAAATAGATACCTGGTCATTATCACATTGCTGTTTGTGGGGGCTTGCTGTGCACAAATTGGCTGCTACATTTCCTACATTACAACAGTGACTGCACTTCACAAGTACTTCATTGGCTGTAATGCGCTCTGGGACGTGCTGAGGTTGTGAAAGCTGCAATTTAAATGCAAATTCTTACTTTCAAGCCTTTATACATTAAATTCTTGCACTAGACCCACACTCCTGCCCCACAAACCTTGCCTCCTGACGTGATGATTTTGAGTCACACTTTGCTATCATCCTTTACCACTGTAAATTGCTCAGTCAACCATTCCCAAGTAAACTATCACAAGGACTCACAAGAACACATTGAGAAGGGGCAAGTGTGCCAGTTGTTGGAATTGGGGCGCCATTAATCCTTTATCACCTTTTCCCAAACTTTGAAACAATTTGAGGTCATACTTTATTGGGTCAATGGTTTATTTTATTCAGCATAAGTGGGTCTTGACACATGCTGATGACCAAAGCACAGCAACATTCCCATTGCACTCTGGGTAGAAGCACATATATCCGTGTAATCACTCAGTGATGCGCCAGTCAATGTGGCATACACACGTGTGGTCCCTATGCCAGCCCTGTTCTCCTATGAGAGTCTGTCTGCGGGATGGTCCCAGACCTCCTCTGGTCGAATTGCGCTCTCTCTCTGCCCAGGGAATCCTTTTCTCATCAATCTTTTTCAGAGAAAAGTCTATGGAGATTGGTTCAACTCAATCACTGCTTAATTTCAACTACAGTACCTAATTGTAAAAGATGTCGCTGAACCAGATACGTGACCGCCCAAGCCAGGTCAAGCTCTCAAGCTCTTAGACTTCCCACACTCAGGCATCTATCAGCTTGTAGACATTTGAATGCTAGTGCCTGGACAGATGGCCTTGGCACCCCAGTTATTTTGTCCCAGAAGAGCTGCACCTGAGCCTCCAGGTGATGCTTATCTTCCAGTTCCCACACAGCAAGCTTTACTGGATTACTGCTGGAGTTTGCCCTTTTCCAATTGACCTCTTTTATGGGTCAATAAAACATTTGGTCAATGAAGGCCCAAATCGAAGTTTTCTATCATATATCACCTCTCAGCTGCTTTTATCCAGAGTGTATTACAATCACGATCAAAAACATAGTTCCAGTATAACAATGAAATTAAAGAGAGTGTACAGTCATCATTATATTTAAGCTGGTTTTCAATAATTAGCAAAAAAACCTGAAGCAGGGATTTCCCTGGATGTTGACACTGCATGGCCAGACAGGTCACATTCAGTGTTCCAGATTTCAAAGCCCTTTCCTTCTGGTCCAGATTCCAACATGGATATACTTCATGGTCATCAGAGATTTGGTTCAATTGCTATTGTTTTGAGACACGTTATGCAATAAATTCAGCACAATATTGCTCGTTTCTTGCAAAGTGCTTCTGCCTCTGTCAGCTTGTAGTCAGTCAGCTTGTTAAATAAATTGGACTGTTGGATTTAGCCTGAATGCAACAGTCTGACAGCGTGGTATACACTGCCTTTCAAAGTAGACGTAAGAATGTGTAAGGCAG